>NC_056729.1:1416730114-1416862535 GCF_019279795.1 Protopterus annectens | reverse complement strand
TGGTAAGAGTTGTAGCCTGGTATTGCAGGGGTGCTCATTGGAGCTTTGAACCAGGTCTCAGTTACTGCACAGATATCAATGTTCTCCATTTTAGGAGGGCCTCGAGAGAGTACATGTTGAGGTTTAGACTTCTAACATTGAGTAGCATTACCTTCAAATTTTGCATGCTTGTACCTGTTACGGTGGTGGTTTTGTCCTTTGAAGTTTGCCTAAAAAAGGCACTATAGGGGTGGCAAGAGCCTTAGCCAGTAACCTGAATCCCAGGGGCGACAGGTGCAGACCATCTCTGGCAAAGCATCGTGGTCTGTCAATCATGTCATCCCAGGCAGACAGATACTGGATCCCCTTTGAATGACATCATAAGCTTAGCCAATTGTTGAAGTCAATCATTTTATCCTTAAATTGTGGTATCATGCTGGGCGAAGGCAGGATGCTACTCAGGGCTAGGGTCATACCTGCCTGGGCCACATGATCCGAGAGCTCTTCCATGTCTCTTTTCATGTAGTCCAGGGAGGTACGTCTCAAGTCATTCACTCCAACATGGACAATGACAGAGTCATATTTGTACTTGTTGTGGAGTGACTTGAGTGCATGCATTATGTGGCGGATCCTAGCACCCGACAGGCAGATGACTGTAATTTTCTCCTTATTCAACCTGGTGAGAGGGACATCAGTGTGCCGGACTATAGAGTCACCTATGACTAAAGTGTTAGGTACATTGTCTTGCCTTAGGGGCTGTTGCTGGGTGGCACACTGGTGTTGTGAACTGTGACACATTGGTTGTGATTGGTGCTTGTTTGCGTTTCAGCTTCAGAGGTCTTTGTTGTTTGGGCAGGTTACAGTTAAGGGCCTCTGCATATGTGGATTTAGTGTTGCTATATGTGGGTGTTGGTGGTGTGGGTTTATAAGGGCTATGTATTGCTTGAGGTGTAGTGTGGGTGTTAACCTTCTCCTCTTGACTGTTTAGCACAATCTTGGGTGGAGAGAAATTTGCTTCCATTTTGGCTATGTAAGTGCATCTCTCACAGGTTGTAGTGTTGGGTGGTAGGAGGAGAGGGTTGTCTGTGTACATGAGGCAATTGCTGCATTGACCCAGTATGCCCAGATTCACCAGGTGGACAGGAGAAATCACCGGAAGCTGACCCTTGGACATGCCTGGTTTGGGGATTTTTTTTTTTCTTTGTAAAGTATAGGAGCTGTTTCCTTAGCAAGGTACTTTGTAATTATAGGCTGTTTAGTGCCTACTATTAATTTCTCCTTGTTAACAAGGAGAGTTCAGTGTTTGTATGAGTTTAAGGCTTCCTAGTGCTTTCCAGCAGGTATTAGAGAAAGTGCTAGTCACAGGGATGCTTAAAGGTAAGATTGAAAAGAATGCACTCTGGAGTGTGCACTAGAAAAGTTAGATGTGAAAGTAGGTAACTTGAGGTTTACCTGTTTAAAAAGTTAAGGTTTAGTGGAGAGTTACTATTTTTAAAACAGCAAGATGGATTGAAAGGTGTGGTCACTTTTGTATTTTGGTACTATGAAATACTGTAGGATGGCCAATAAATTTAAATAATTGAAGGGTGGGATTTCAAAAATGATGATTTTGTGATTACTCACATAAGCCAGTGAAAGTAGAGAGAAATGAGATATATGGTCAGATTAACATAAGAGGCGGGCAACTAGAAAGACAGTGGTATTTAACAAGACAACTTAAATGTGTGGGAGGGTGGGAAAAAATTCTGCCTGACTCAAAACAGAGAGAGCTGTGGTCTCTTTTGAAGTTTTAATATGCTGTTAAAACAGAATGCAAGCAAAACACAAGGTAAAGAAAACAAACTACAGTATTCAAAATATAGAAATGCAATACAGCAATACAAAAAATAAAATGGGTGGTAGGGCGGGAAAAAATTCTGCCTGACTCAGAACAGAGAGAGCTGTGGTCTCTTTTGAAGTTTTAATATACTGTTAAAACAGAATGCAAGCAAAACACAAGGTAAAGAAAACAAACTACAGTATTCAAAATATAGAAAGGCAATACAGTAATACAAAAAATAAAATGGGTGGGAGGGCGGGAAAAAATTCTGCCTGACTCAGAACAGAGAGCGCTGTGGTCTCTTTTGAAGTTTTAATATGCTGTTAAAACAGAATGCAAGCAAAACACAAGGTAAAGAAAACAAACTACAGTATTCAAAATATAGAAAGGCAATACAGTAATACAAAAAATAAAATGGGTGGGAGGGCGGGAAAAAAATCTGCCTGACTCAGAACAGAGAGAGCTGTGGTCTCTTTTGAAGTTTTAATATGCTGTTAAAACAGAATGCAAGCAAAACACAAGGTAAAGAAAACAAACTACAGTATTCAAAATATAGAAAGGCAATACAGTAATACAAAAAATAAAAGCAAACTAACCTTTCCTTCACAGCAAAGTGTAGCAGAGTCTGGATGAGCCTTTCTGGTAATGCAATTTTTTTTTAATGTTTTGTTGAATGTGAGTGTCGAACTTGAGGTGTTCATCAACAGTTATGCCTAGGAGTTTAGCAGAAGGTACCACTTCTATGGGTGAGTTGGATTAGCTAAGGACTCTGAATTAATTTTCATTATAGGAGTAGGTCTTAGAGGTGGGGGAATAGTAGGATGTTAGATTTATTTGCATTGAGAGAGAGGTGGTTTTGGTGCGTCCAGTTTTCTGTTGTGGAGAATGCAGTTTAAGTTTTTGTCAGCAGTTCAGAGAAGCTAGTAGCAGAGCAGATTAAGGTAGAATCATCGGCATATTGGATGATTTTTGCATCTGGAATAGCAGTGTGGACGTTATTGATGAAAATGTTGAAAAGCATGGGCCCAAGGATGGATCCCTGTGGTACACTTGTTGGTAGGGTTACCACCTGTCCCACTTTGTGAGGGACAGTCCCTCTTTGGGCAGTTGTGTCCTGCAAAAAAATTATAAAAATGGCAAATGTCCTGAGATTTTTAGGGTAAAATTATTTCCTATATTTTATGTAATAGTTGCATAAAACAGTTATTCTATATCTGAAACATCTAAATGTTATAAGAAACAGAATAAGCAACTAAAATGCTACAAGAATAAGCTTTTATTTAGTCAAAAACATGAAGTTCTGGCCTTTGAAATGGCCATGGGTATGTTTTGGCCTGTAAAATCTGACATTTGTACCAAAAATGTCCCAACTTTGAGCATTTGAAAAGGTGGCAACCCTACCTGTTGGGGTAGGTAAGAAGGAAGAGATGGAGTTCTTCCATTTGACTGCCTGAGATCTGTCTGATAGATAACTAGAGAACCAGGATAGAGTTTTTGTTGAGAGGTGAAGGTTTGAGAGATGGTTGAGTAAGTGGTTGTGGGAAATGGTGTCAAATGCCTTAGACAGATCTAGTAAAACAGTAGAAACTAGGTGTCCATAGTCTTGGGCTTGATTGACAGTTTCAATGAAAGAGAGAAGAGCGGTTATGGTGCTGTGGGCTGGGCAGAAACCATGCTGGGTGGGTGTGAGAAGACTGTTTTGGGTTAGGAATTGCATAAGTTGGTAGTGAATGCATTTTCAAGGATTTTAGAGATTGGGAGCAGAGCAATGGGGCGGAAGTTAGAGACACTTGTATTTTTGTCTCCTTTATGGAGAGGGATGATATAAGCTGAGCGCCAAAGTTTGGGGATGTAGGATTCATTTATGGATCTGTTTATAATGATGCTGATTGGGAGAGCAATACCATCTGCAGCATATTTTAGGTAGGAGGGGGGAATATTGTTAGGAGCATTACTGCATGCTTTGAGTTTGGAAAGGAGTTTTTTTTATAAAGTGTGTGGAGACGGGTTAAAACTCAAACAGAAGAGGAGGGTTGTTAGGAGAGTTTGGAGGCTGAGAGTGAGGGGCAGTTGGGTTATTGTTAGGAAAAGCTTTGGTAAGGGCAGATATGCTTTCTATGAAAAAGTAATTGAATTCAGTGCGTAGTTCCAGGTCAGATTTGCTTGGATCAGGACAGGGATTATTCGTTGTGCCTGGATGGAGGAGAGAGTTTATAGAATTCCAGAATTGCTTTGGGTTTTTATTGTTATCGGACTGGAGCTTGATATAGTAGGATTTTTTGTCCTTGGTGATTAGCTGTTTTACTAGGTTGTGGAGCTGTTTATATTGAAGCAGGGTAGTGGGCAGTTTATTATTTTAGTAGAGCTTCCAAAGTTTGTCTCTTTGGTGCATAGCCTGTTTTGTTTGTTTGGAAAGCCATGGAGCTGTGTTAGTTTTTATTCTTTTACATCTTAGGGGGGGCTAGGGAGTTTAGAGTGTCAAGGAAGATGGAGTTGAAGTAGTCTACGGTGTTGTCAAGGGGAAGGGTTTTTAGAGTTTGCCAGTTCATTTGTGTGGTGGGGTTAAAGTTGGTGAGGTTATGAGTGTGAATGTATTGATGTTGGTATGGGGAAGAGCTAGTGGAGCGAAGGATAAAGGCTGGGAGGTGGTCACTAATGGTATCTGGAATTGTGCCTGAGTTGGTTATTTTGTTAGGATTTGAGACTAGGATCCAATCTAAAGTGGAACCAGGGGGATTTGTTTTATTAGGTTGAGTGATAGAGTGGATTATTTGAGTAAAATTGTACAGATTGATGGATAGGGATGGAGAGGGGCTAATTATTTTGTTCCAGTCAATATTTACATCTCCTAAGATATAAGTTTCGTAGTTAATTTTTGTGGATGCCCATAAGAGAATCTCCGAGAGTTGAGCTATTACCAGGAGAGATATAGAGGGCAATGAAGTAAATATTTTTGTGCTTGTTTAGCTTAAGTAGTCCAGCAATTAGTTTGGTGTTTTGGAATTGTGGGATTGGAATTTGGAGGGGAATTAAGGTGAGGAGGTTAGAGTAGACTAGGGCAGTGCCGCCACCTTTTTTTCCTAGTCTGTCATTTCTGAGAATATTGTATCCTTGGGGCAGGATCTCTGAGTCGGAGATGAAGGGTTTGAGCCAAGTTCCAGCTATGGCTAGGATGTCAGGTTGGTTGTGGTTTAGCCAAGTATGGAAGTGGTCAGCTTTGTTACAAAGACTCTGTGCATTGATAGTAATGATCTTTAGGTGATTAATGTGGGAGGATGAAGTTGAGGGGTTGGTGTTATTACAGTGAGTAGGACCAGGGTTGGGATGGATATCACCGGCTTGGATTATGTTGTTGAAGGAAATGTCTTTTAGACATTTTGGTTTGCTAGGAATGCGTTTAGGGAGTTTTGAGATTAGATTAGGTGATAGTATCTTAGCTTTTCAGGGGAAGAGGAAGAATTTAGGGTGGAATAGGTGAAAAGGGTTGGGCTGAATGAGAAAGGGGGAGATAGAGTGGAAATGTGAGTAATAATGAGGATGAGGATGGAATTGTATGGAGGTTACTTTTGTGGATAGTAATGGACAAGTAAGGGAGGAATATGAACTAGCATAGAATAACGGAATTAGGAAAAGAGAAAGGAGACACTAGACCTGGAAAGTGTGGTGATTTAAGGAGGTCATGTCAGATGAGAGAGAGAGATAAGTGTAGACTTGAAGGGGAGAGAAAGGCTGATAATGAGAGAGGGTTTATAATGGGATAGAGGTTTTCTAGGAATTAAGGGAGAGTGGAGGAGAGTATGGGTGAGTAGGTGGAGTATGAGTGGAAGAGTGTGGGAGGGAGGGATTTTGGTGGGAGGAGTTGAAAGGGATGTAGTAATTGGGTAATAGGAGTAAGAGGGAGGGGCAAGTGATGAATAAGGGTAAGAGTACTGGGGCGGGTGAGAATTGGTGGCAGGGTAGGGGAGCGGAGTGAGCCCACAGGGCGAACGGAGCGGGAAGAGCAAAAGAGGAGAGTGCAGCAGAAAAAAGTAACAGCAAGAAGCAGTTGAAATAACTAAAGAGAGGAGGTTTGTACTAGATTATATGAGTCTTTCTTGTTTTACTTTTCAGGCAAGGTATTTTAGTCAGCTCTTACTGAGGGAGGCTGAGTAAGGAGGGAGGGGATATTACGAGGTGTAAATATTAGATCATAGCTTGCTCTAGTGTGAGGATTAAGCCTATTGGGTACATAAAGAGTGACTGGCAGGTTAGCGTAGGCAAGTGCTGCCACCTAGAGGTGGAGGGAGATAGTGAGCAGCAGGGATGAATCAAAAAAAATATTCTAAGATAGGGCTAACAGGAGGGGGGAGAAGGCAAGCGGTCTGCGGTGGACTGCTAAAAACGCACACACGGAAAGTCAGACTAACTCAAAGGAAGTACAATAAATTAGCAGAGAATTAGCTGTAAGCACATACATTTACTCAATCTTGTCGGGGGGGGGGGTCTTCTTAGTGGTAGCTTTCAAAGCACCAGGCAAGCAGGTGAACTCAAAGTGTCTTCAGGAGTTTGCCAGAGGTATTTCTTTGCTTAAAATGTAGGGAGGGAGCACCCAGGGCAAGTTACTGTAGAAATGAGAGAGACATAACACAGAGTTAGTTAAATTGCAGGTAAAAAAGGTAAGAATAAGGGAAAGAAGGGGGGGCGGAAGGCAGAGTAGAGCAGAGGGGATAATAAAGCAGAACACAGATAATGGAGGATAGGCTACAGAGAGGTATTACAAGTTTCAGAAATTAGATTTGAATAGTAACAGTTGTTTTGCAGCTAAGTTATATATTAGAGAACCAGGATAGTTAGAGAGGAAGTAGTTGTTCCACTGTAAAGCATGGAGTAGACAGTAGTAAGCAAAGCAATATCCAGTAGAAATACAGCAATATCCAGTAGAAATAGGATTTATATCATATTATCAAGTTTTCAGAAACTCAAAAGTCATACGGTCAAGAACATAGTTTGAGTTTCTAAAAAAGCAAATAAAAAATATATATATGTATTTGCAGGGGAGCAAGCCCCCCTGCACCCCCCCTTGTGGTGGAAGCTGCACCTCCACATTCCCTGCAACTTATATATACCAACTCCGAGATTCCACTTCAGTGAGGAAAAGCATAAATTCCTCAGTCCCCACTGCATCACGATCTACATGGAAGTACTTCAACAAGGAATTTGCCCTTTACCCCACTGTAGTGTGATTTTTTTTTTTTTTCCTTAATTCAGATTTTTGGAAACTTGAACATACGGTCTTCAGCCATATGAATTTTGGGTTTCTGAAAACTAGATAATATAAATATATATACAGACACACGCTTGCACATTTATTTTTTTTGTGCAGTTATTTTATTGGGACCTTAGTTTTGGGTAGAAACTGAACACGTACTAGTTAGTTAAGTAAGATTGCATTTCAGAAATAAATGTCTGCACGTGCATTAGAACAACATGAACACTAAATGCATTTAAATGTCAGACTCCTTTGCTATATGCAAATAACTAAAAGAAATGCAGTCAGCAATTTAGAAGCAACTGATGGTTGGGGGCCTACAAGTAAAAAGAAGTTATGTACTCACCATAACGTTCCATCTGAGTAGTTGTACTTCATTTGTCTTAGCTGGCAACTTTTGCTAGCATCAGCTCCAAGCTCCAGACTCCTCCTCTTACCCATAATACACCTCCACTGCCTTCCATCCCCAGATTGAGTTTGCTGAACTTATACTGAGAACCCGACCTGATAAATATACTTGTGACCTATACAGCAGCCCATAGGCTGATCATGTGCCATGATCCGGGGGAAGGAGGGAGGGACGGTTGAAGACAAATTAATTACAACTACTCAGATAGAATGTTATGGTGACTACATAACTTTTTTATCTGAAGTAGTTTACTTCATTTGGTCTTCAACCTGTGGGACAGAGTCCCCAGCTACTAAACTCCTGGAAGGCACTCATGGAAGGATATTCTGGAGCACCGTGGAACCAAAGGATGCTCTCCTTCTGAAGTCAAATCCAATTTGTAATGAGAAGTAAATGTATGATATGAGGACCAAGTAGCTGCAGAACCAATGTCATCCAAAGACACTCTAGACCAGGCATGGGCAAACTATGGCCCGGGGGCCACATGCGGCCCGTTAAATGTTTTGATTCGGCCCGCCAAACTTGAAAAAATGTAATAAATTAACCTTGTTAATGTTTTATTTCCCCTGCAATTCTGATTTTTCCTCACTAGATGGCGCACTCTAGATATATTGGCTTTGTTGAGGTGAAGCGTAGGCCTATTACTCCACGTTTGCACTTTACCCTTTGACCCACCGCCCCTCTATGAAGATGAGCGGACCCAAGAAAAGGAAAGTGGACAGAGAATGTCGAGTGTTCAATAAGGAGTGGACAACTAAATATTTTTTCACTGAACACCGATCATCTGCTGTTTGCCTGATATGCCAAGAAACTGTGGCGGTTTTTAAAGAGTATAATATTAGCCGTCGTAAACAGTGCGCGCAGATCAAATATAACGCTTCACAGACTGACTTGCTGCAACTGTTTCGTCCTTGCACTGGTCGTTGTTGACTTTTGGCACCGTGGAAACAAACTGAATAAAAGGAACAGGACAAGTACATCTGCATCTCCTACCGTTTTTGAAAAAAAAGACAGTCAGGAGGAGAGTGATGGTGATATCCTGAAGGATAACAGAACTTTCAGTGCTTTAAAATAAAATGGTCATTTATTTGATTTTCAGTGTTTAAAGACTCATTTCGAAGTCAGAGATTTTATTGTAATGCTTTTCTTCATTTTCATTGGAAATTAAAGCACATGTTTTCTCCATATCCCAAGATGTGTATTTTTCCCCCAATGAGGTGATGTTTTCAAAGCATGCCATCTATCTGCTCCTGTTCCGGCCCCTTTGTCAAATGTTAGAACTCAATGTGGCCCACGAATCAAAAAGTTTGCCCACCCCTGCTCTAGACCAAAAAGCAGCAGACGTAGCCATGGACCTAGTAGAATGAGCTTTCACTTGACCTGGAGGAGACATGCCTCTGCCCTTATAGACCTGCAAGATGCATGAAGAACTCCATCTAGCTATAGTGACCTTGGAGATAGGCTTCCCCAAAAAGGGTTTATAGAAGGAAACAAACAATTGATCTGATTTACAGAAATTTTTTGTCCTGTGTAAATAAAATCGTAACTGTCTATGAACATCCAACATGTGGAGTTTGTATTCCATCTTGTTCATAAAATTGGGAAAAAACACAGGCAAATTAATAGTCTGACTGATACAGACTGGTGATGTCACCTTAGGAAGAAAGGATGGATTGGTTCGAAGGGAAACTCTGTTTTTATGAAAAATCAAGCACAGAAGTTTGTTGGACAAGGCCTGTAATTCTGAAACCCTTCTAGCAGAGGTAATAGCCACCAGAAAAGCAGTTTTCCATGATAAAAACTTTAGATCTGCAGTTGCAGCAGGCTTGAAAAGTGGAGTGACCAAAGCTTGAAGAACCACAGTAAGGTCCCATGGGGGAAAAGGATCTTTGACCGGGGGGGGGGGGGTAAACAAAGGAGCCTTTGATAAAGGCTTTACACAGTCTGGAAGATGCTAATGAGACAGAATTCTCAGCCACATGAAAATGAGAAATGGCAGCCAACTGCACTTTGACAGTAGAAGAACTAGCTCCGTGCTGGAAAATATCAGCTAGAAAATCAAGAATAGTGGAAATAGGGGCCTTGAAAGGGTCTAAACTCCTTTGAGAGGCCCAGAAAGAAAAATGTTTCCACTTGCTGCAACAAACCTTCCTGGTCGAAGACTTATGAGCAGCTACCAAAATAAATCTAACTGAGGAGGATAGTCTGGGAGTCCTAGCAATTACAGGAACTGGAACAGCCAAGCCGTGAGCTTCAGGCTGTCCAGACTTGGATGAGTCACCACTGAAGGGTGTGAAATTAAATCCTGAATGGGATCTAGGATCCAAGGTGGAGCCAGAAGTTGAGACCAAAGGAAGGGAAACCATACTTGGCGCAGCCAGAATGGGGCAATGAGGATCACTTTGCTCCTCAGTCGGCAAGCTTTCTGCAGAAACCTCGGAATGAGAGGTACTGGTGAGTAAGCATACAGAAGACCGGGAGGCCAAACATGAACTAGAGCATCTTTGGGGGACTCCCCTGGTAGGGGGTTCAGAGCAAAAAACTTGCTGCACTTTGCATTGGAAGGAGATGCGAAAAGATCGCAACAAGGTTGACCCTACTCGCTGAAAATCTGTTCTACTACTGACAGATTCAGAGACCACTCTTAAGACATCAGAATGGTCCAACTTAGCCTGTCCGCTAGAATGTAGGACCGACCTGGAATCTGCGTTGCAACGAGAAAGCGACAAGTGGAGATCGCCCATTCCCACACTCTCATGGCCTCATGACAACGGGGGTAATATCTGGTCCCTCCCTGTTTGTTGATATACCAGACTACTAGCATATTGTCTGATTGAATAGCAACTGTCCCCAGAGGAAGAAAGGCATGAAGGGCCTGCAACGCTAGAAAGACCACCCTCATCTCTAGGACAGTGATATGTAAGCTGGTCTCTATGAGGGACCACAGGCTTTGGACTGTCCTGCATGAACAATGCCCCCCTTACCTGAGTTGGGAGGCATCCATGGTCACTGTAGTTTGGGCTGGGGCTGGAACAAAGGGTAGTCCCTCCAAAATGTCCAGAGAGCTCATCCACCATATGAGGGATGACCGACACACTCGACTTAGCTGGATAGGATAAGTCAATGGCAGTTTCAACAGGGACCACTGAACTGCTAGAATCCACTGAAGAATCTGCAGGTGTAATCAAGCACACGGGATAACAGTTATGGTCACTGCCATCAAGCCGAGGGCCCTCAACACCGATTCCGCCGTTGGAAGATGAGAACGGTAGATCAGGGAGACATGTATCCTCAGGTTTTGAACTCTCTCCGAGGTCAGGAATATTTTGCACCGAAGAGTAACTATCCTGGCACCATTTCTGACATCGGACTGGAGCAAGAAAAAAGTTTCCCCAACGGGGTACTTAACTTTGAGTAGGAGAAGAAAGTCTTCGGACTGAAGTACGTTTATAAAAAATTGTCAGGAGTCAGCCGACCGGCACTTGCGAACTGCTATCACCGCATGGCAAGAAAGACTGGGAACATGGCGTCGGCTGTCAGCTTTGTACTCCTGGTGCTCTGACGTCAGGGAGCATGGCTGAGCAGCTGACGCCGGACCCAGACTTTGGGATTCTGGCCGACCGAGGACTGCCTGCCGGCAGAGGAGAACCCCACAGTCATGACTGAAAAAGTGAAACACGATGAACATCAGTAGATCAGGGAGACATGTATCCTCAGGTTTTGAACTCTCTCCGAGGTCAGGAATATTTTGCACCGAAGAGTATCTATCCTGGCACCAATGTAGTCTATCACCTGTACAGAATCTATGAGAGATCTGGATGTATTGATTGTGATTCCCAAACGCAGGGCAAGGGTCAGGAAGTAATCCGTGGTTTGGGAAAGTAGATGCCTGGTGGGAGCAGTGAGGAGCCAATCGTCCAGGTACGGATAGATCTGAATCCCCTGAAGCCTCAGGTGAGCTGCTACAACCACCATAACTTGGGTAAACACCATGGGGGCAGTGGTGAAACCAAATGGTAGGGCTCTAAATTGGTAATGACTGACTCCTAGCCAGAAGCTGGAGCTTCTGTGCCTTTTTATGTGATAGGAAGCATCCTGGAGATCTAACGAGCACATCCAGTTGGTCTCTTGCAGGTACGGCATGATGGACTGTAGCGTGACCATCCAGAACTTCTTTGACAACAGACAGGTTCAGGGTAGAGAGGTCCAGAATGGGCCTTAAGTCTCCCGTTTTCTTTGGCACCAAAAAGAACCTGGAGTAGAAGCCCAATCTGGACTTATCTAGGGGGATGGTTTTGATGGCTCGTTTTACTAGCAGCTTGGAAATTTCCAGTGCTGCTGCCTCCCTTTGCATGGGTGGTACATCTGGGAGGTAAATGGGAGATATGGGGGAACCTACGAAGGGGATAGAGTATCCTCTGGATATGATTTGAAGCACCCAGTGGAACATTGTTATGGACTCCCATGCTGCTGGGTGCAAGCACAATCATCCCCCAGAGGAGAGCAGTCGGGCAACCTCTCAAGGTTTCTGCCCGGGTCTGTCCGAGAAAGGTTCTCAAGACCTGAAGTTCTGCGGACCCCCTCTGCCTCTGGGCCGGTGTCCATTCTGTCCCCCTCTGCCTCTGGGGGAAGAAGAGCCCTGAGTGTCTCGGGAATATTGAGACTTCTGGAACCACATCTTCTTTTGCCCTCTCTGGTTACGAGAAAAGGACCTATGAGGGTTAGAGACACAGATCCCGACAGCAGACAGTGTCTTCCCATCCTTCTCACTCTGGATTAATGTCTCCTTGACAGTCTTACCAAAGAGTGTAGAACCATCATAAGGGGCATTGGCAAACGACACCTTGAAGGGTTTGGAAAATTGACATAACCTGAACCAGGCATTACGCCTCATGGACACGCCGGACCCAGCCACCCTAGCTGCGCCTTCTGTAGCATGGGAGAGGAGTCAACATATTAGATACCGCTTTTAGAGTGGCCATTCTTGCAGAGAATGAAGCCTTGTCCTCCTGCGACATGGACTTGGAGGGAAACTCCTCCAGCTCCTTTACTAGGTCGTGGTGGAGTCTAGTGACATGGGCCAAGTAATTCAGCGCCCTGATCAAAAAAGGTAGCTGAAGCATACACCCACTTCCCTAGGTGGTCCATCTTCTGTGACTCCTGGTCAAGAGGGTGGACAGAGGAACTCTCCTGGGTAAGTTCCTTCTTAGTGGCTGCTGCTACCACCATGGCATCCACGGGGGAGCCCTTATTCTAGGATGGCCTATCAATGGGGGGGGGGCTCAAAATCTTATCGGGTCACTTGGGGATAGGCTCCATGGTGTCTGGTTCATTCCATGCCCACGTGGTGACCAAATCCACCAAAGGATCTGCAGGTGGGAACACCCAGGAAGTAGACGGGCCCATGCCGAAAGCCTCCAGGAACACAGACTCATCAAAAGAGTGTTTGGTAGCAGACCAACCTCCCCACTGGTGCAGGATCTTGATGATGTCTCCAAAGGAGACATCCTTGGGAGGTGATATTGGGGAACCCTCTCCATCATCTAAATCCATGTCCTCGATTAGGAAGTCAGGGGGAGTCCAAATGCCTCCTCTTGCACGTATGCCCGGTGGGGGTCTCCGGGGGGGCGCTCGCAAACCATTTGTTCTTCGGGGGAACCGCATGGGGCATTTCGAGCACGGGCTGTCCCTCTGGTAAGACAATGGGGACCGTAGACAGAACCGAGGGGGTCTGGGAGGAGACCGAGGGGATGGTCAGGGGTCTCAATCTGATGGAGAGGACTCTTTCTACCACATGAAATGCCAAAGGAGAGCAAACCTCCTGGGAATCTAATAAGGAGGCCAGTCTCACCGGATCCGATGTGAGAATCGGAGCCAGGCCCAAGGTGGATGGAGCTCTGAGGGAGGGAAGCTGGCCCGACAATGTCAGAGCTGATGATAAAGGTTCCATTCCCTCAGATCCGACACCCAAGCTCCGGCTCTGAGAGTGGCTCGGATCCGAGCTGGTCAGATCCAAAATGCTCCAGGCAGCTGTCTGCATCGAGGAAACAGGCACCATTGGTGCTGACCCCCTGACCAAAGCCAACCTCTGATCCGAGTACTCCAAAGCTGAAGGTCAAATCAGAGAAGGAGAAATGGGTTGAAAGAAAGGAAGCAAGCTCCCCCCTCCAGAGGGAGGGGGGGCTGGCAAGACCCTCATCTGGATCTGTGTACGGATAAAGCGCCTCATCATCTTATCCAGATCCATATCAGACAAGGAACGGGTTGACTGACGAGGCTGCGGATTCCAACCTGGCAGGTCGGGGTACCGAGGCTCGAGAGGCTGGACGTGCCTCCTCCATCTCTGGGGAGAACCTCAGAGATCGGAGCCAAGGGGAGTCATGGGTCCATGGAGTTTTGCTGGGTGAAGTGAGGTCTGGGAACCTCTTCCTCTTTTCCCTCGTCTTTGACTCTCTCTCCCTTTCTCTAACTTCCTTCTGCTCTGCTACCACAGGCTTAGATACAGGAGTTTGAGTCCCAGGCTGGGAGGGAGGAGAAGCCAGAGGAAGAGAGGAGGGAGAGGCTGCCACAGCAGCCACTGTGACTGAAGCCAAAGATGAGGAAAGAGAGTCGGCAGGAGGAAGAAGACCTTTGAGGGCCAGCTTGGCCTTCCTATCCTTTAGGGTGCGGGGGTTGAAGCCCGCACAGATACTACATTCCATGGTCAGATGGGCCACACCCAAGCACAAAACACACAGTGTGGCCATCTGCTGGGGAGAGCTTTTGGCCAAACTCTGTGCAGCGCTTGAAAACAAGCTTTTCAGCCATCCAAATAACAGAAAGATAGCCTTAGAACAAAAAACAGGCAAATTCTTTAAAATAATACACACATACACACACACACACCCACTCACCACACTCGCTACAGAGAACACTGAGGCCCCCCCACACCAGAAAAATAACTACTCAAAACTACCTGAAAACCACTAACACTCGATGCACCAAGTGAGGGGAGGAGAAGGGGAACCTATTCTAACCTAATCTGACGAAAAGAGAAAAAGTTTTTTTACTCACAGAAAGTTTAATTACCCACTGCTAGCTGGAGCTCAGAAGACATGATGTGTAGCAATTCGTGGCAAATGAGATCTAGGGATGGAAATCAGTGGAGGTGTATTATGGGTAATGGGAGGAGTCTGGAGCTCGGAGCTGATGCTAGCAAAAGTTGCCAGCTCGGATCTGATACGGATCCGTATCCCACAGGTTGAAGACCAAATTAAGTAAACTACTTCAGATCTAGAAGTAATCAGAAGTTTCGCTTTGAATCAAGCATTCCTGTAAAGTTCACTTTATATCTATTAATGATCTTTAAAGAAATGTACTTGTGAACAAGTAAAAACATACCTTGCTAAATCCAAAGCTTTGATATTGTGACTTATATCCTCTTTGTCCTCCTCATCTGAAGAAGAATCTGACTCTTCCCACAATCTGTTATTTTCAGAAATAATTTGATTTAAATGATCCCGGGAAAAATGTGTTCCAAGAGCGCGTTGTTTGTATTCTCTAGCTTTTTCTTTTACTTCTTTCACCTACAATAAACATGAAACAGATGCTAAAAATTTATTTCTAGGGTGCTGTAACACGGACTGATATTAAATGTGGGTAGTTGTGTTACTTTCACAAAATACCAGAGGGGAAAAAATAGCCTGAAGTGTTACTCTTCTATGAAGCAGCTTGAATTGCTTTTATTTAAATTTAATCTTCCAAACACGTACTTAAATTTATTCAATATGTTTACAGACTCGAAATATTAATACAATTCTAAAGCAGTAGTGTCTTGATTTATCAAGACAATCCTGTCTTGCATTTGAAAGCACTGATAACTATATCGCTATGTGCTTTTCACTTAGTAATAATTTAACCTAGTCATGGCATTACTCTATCACTGTCAAGTCCCTTATGCAGCATTAATACTGAGTGTATTCCCAGCAGCAGTGCCGTCACTAAATTAATAGCTACATCATGTGATAATTTTGATAGTCCCAACCCCTTTACACATATTTCTGTATTATTTCTTGTTGACTGTAAGCTATGTCACTCTGCCCTAAAAGATGCAGTGCCATACTCTGAACAGATCTGGTGCCTTTTTTTTTTTTTTTTTTTTTTTTTAATAGACATTAGTAGCTTGGTTCATGAGCTGCTTTTCAATGTAAATCATACAAATGTTGCAGTGATGACAGGACCCTTTCCTCCCTAGCCATTGGAGCTCAAAAATCAGCAACAACTTTCTATATTTGTATAATCTAACACATTCATAATCATGATATTTCTAACAACAAATGCAAACCTCAAATTTCCCATTGAAAATTGTATTAATAAAGGACAAAAGTATATACAAAATATGAAAAAGCAAATGCAAATTTTATGAAATTGGTTTGATGTCATCATTTAAAAATTATGGCAAGACAAAGGGAGACTATTTTAGTTTTTTTATAATGAAAGCACCCATTATGAAGGTTTTGGCAGCAGAACTCTGGAGATAAGTTTAATTTTTGTTTGCTTGTTACTTTGTTTTGACTGGGAAAGTACCCATTTCCAGTGGAGGTCCTGGGAGAAAAACTCTACAAAATGGCATGAGTATATAATTAGTAACATTTTTATTGTAGAGTTTAAAATTAGGTTCAGTGACAACACTTAATAGAAGGATATTCAGTGACAATAATTACATAAGTCTATAATTAGAAGTTATGTACCTACCATAACGTTCCATGTTAGTTGTCTTCTCTCGCCTTCTTTCTTGCTGGATGGGTTCGGAGCCGATCCTCGGCTCCGACTCGGCACTTGCTTTAGCTTGAGAACTCCTTTTACCAGCTCGAGGCAACCCTATATCCCATGATGCAAGGCGGAACTACCTCAGATCTCGTTTGGCAGCTAACCTACCCTGCTAAGGACTAACCTAACATAATTAGAAAAACAAGTTCATAAAAAGAGTCCTCATATGAAGGCTCAGGAGGAAACAACCTGATAGGAACTCTTCAAGATCTGTCCAGGCTAGGGGGTAGGAGGGAGGGACACAAGAAAGAAGGCGAGAGAAGACAACTAACATGGAACATTATGGTAGGTACATAACTTCTAAATGTTAAGTTGTCAATCTCGCCTTCATTCTTGCTGGATGAGACCGCGTCCCTAGCACCTGTATCCCGGGTGGCTCAATGGAACAGACTCTTGAGAACTGTGGAACCAAAACTGGCCCTATCTCTGGAGGCCAAGTCCAACTTGTAATGAGAGACAAAGGTATGAGGCGTGGCCCAAGTAGCTGCTGCACAAATAGTATCAATGGGTAGTCTATCCTGAAAGGCTGCAAAAGTGGATAGACTCCTGGTTGAGTGTGCTTTTGGTTTAGAAGATAGCTGCTTACCTCTGAGAGAGTACACAAAGGAAATGGTGAAAGTCAACCATCTGGATAAGGTCACTTTAGAAACTGGAAGACCTATCCTGTTTTCTGCATAGGAGACAAATAATTGGTCCGATTTTCTGAATTGTTTAGTTCTATGCAAATAGTACCTGAGCTGACGATGGACATCCAAAAAATGAAGCTTCTGTTCAGCTCTGTCGGAATAGTTTGGGAAGAAGACTGGTAGATCTATAGATTGGTTAATATTGGTTTGAGACACAACTTTGGGGAGAAAGGAAGGGTTCGTTCTTAATGATACCCTGTCCTTATGAAAACCAAGTAAGGGGAACGAATGCAGAGAGCTTGAATCTGAAACCCTTCTTGCTGAAGTGACAGCCAGTAAGAATATAGTTTTCCAGGTCAATAACTTCAAAGAACATGAAGCAGACGGTTCAAGGAGGTAGTATCAAGGATGCCAACATTAAGTTTAGATCCCATTGCGGAGGAGGATGCTTTATAGGCGGCTTTAGGAGAAAACTCCTCTCAGAAAGGCCTTGCATAATCTATGAGACATAATGTCATTGTCATGCAAGCCAACATGATACTTGGAAATAGCAGCCAGTTGTACTTTAACTGTAGATGACGAGGATCCTGAATGAAAAACCTCTGCCAGGAAATCTAAAACAGAATGTACAGGAGCAGTAAAGGGATCAATATTCCTGGAATTTGCCCAAATAGAAAAACGTCGCCACTTGCTAGCATAAACAGTCCTAGTGGACGACTTTAAGGAAGACACTAAGATGTCTCTGACGGAGTCAGAGATCATCGGAAGCCTGGCTAGGGAAGGAAGTGGAGCAACCAAGCAGTGAGGTTGAGAGAATGAATGGCCCGGTGCTGCAGACCCGACTGGTGGATCAAGAGATCCGAAACTGGGTCCAGATGCCAGGGCTGCACCAGAAGGTGACGATGTAGAGATGGAAACCAAATTTGTCGAGGCCAATAAGGGGCAATGAGAATCAACTTGGCTCTCAAAACGGTGGCTTTCTGAATGACTTGTGGAATCAAGGGAAAAGGAGGAAAAGCATACAGAAGTCCCCGGGGCCAATCCTGGGTCAGAGAGTCTCTCAGGGGTTGGCCTGGAAGGGGAAAGAGGGTGAAATAATCGGGGCACTTGTTGTTTTGAGGAGTAGCAAAAAGATCGCAACAAGGAGTGCCCCACTGCAGAAAAATCTGATCCACTACAGATTGATTGAGAGACCACTCGTGAGGCATCAGAATGGATCTGCTCAGCCTGTCCGCCAAGAGGTTGGACCTGCCGGGGATGTGCGTTGCTATCAGAAACCGATGAGAGGAGATTGCCCATTGCCAAAGTCTGAGAGCTTCTCGACACAACGGATAGGACCTGGTCCCGCCCTGCTTGTTGATGTACCAGACCACGGACATGTTGTCCGTTTGTACTGCAATAGTCCCCGTGGGAAGAAAGTCATTGAGGGCCTGCAACATTAAAAGCACCGCTCTCATCTCCAGGACATTTATGTGCAGATGGTATTCTATGGGTTGCCACGTCCCGTGGACCATCCTGCCCTGATAATGCCCCCCCCACCCGATCAGAGAGGCATCCGTAGTGACTGTGGCAACTGGAGGAGGGGAAACAAAGGGTCGGCCCTGATGAAGAAGAGGGGAAGATATCCACCAATTCAGATGAGTTCTGCACGACTGTGTGACTAAGATTTCGTGCCTCATCGGGAGACTGTGGTACGACCACTGAGTGAATAGCATCCACTGCAGAAGACGCATGTGGAAGCGAGCCAGTGGTAGTAGAACAATGGCCGCAGCCATAAGACCTAGAACCTTCAGTATAAATCTGGCTTTGACCTTGTTGCTCTGCAATAAAATCCGAACTAATTTTTGGATGTCCAGAATTCTTTGATCTGTTAGTCTGGCTAACATTTTGACGGTGTTTAATTCTGCACCTATAAAGGTGATAGATTGGCAAGGCAGCAGAGAAGATTTTTCGAAATTTACTGAAATTCCCAAACTCCTGCAAAGCTGTAGAGTGTAGTCTCTGGTCTGGAGAAGCTGACACCTGGTGGTGGCGGAGAGGAGCCAGTCGTCCAAATAAGGAAACACCTGGAATCCTTGACGTCTCAGATGAGCTGTGCCCACTGCCATACATTTGGTGAACACTCTGGGGGCTGAAGTGAGGCCAAAGGGCAGGGCTCTGAATTGGTAATGACTGGTCCCTAGCCGAAAGTGGAGAAACCTTCTGGAGCGCCTGTGAATCTTTATGTGATAGTACGCGTCCTGAAGGTCTATAGAGCACATCCAGTTGTCCTTGCCCAGAAAGGGCAGAATGGACTGAAGCGTGACCATCCGGAATCTTGCCTTCTTGACAAATCTGTTTAGACTGCTCAGGTCTAATATTGGTCTCCAATCTCCCGTCCTTTTGGGGACCAAAAAGAATCTCGAGTAGACGCCGGACCCTACCTGGTCTGCCGGTACAGTCTGGACGGCTCTTTTTCTAGGAGCTTTGAAACCTCCTGTTCTGCCAAATCCCTTTGACCGGGTGAGATGTCTGGAAGGGATTGTTGAGGCACGGATACCTTTCAAGGGATTTTGTAACCCTCGGATATGATCAACTGTACCCACATATCTTGTGATAGGGATTGCCAGGCTACTGGGTACAGCGAAATCCTTCCCGACTGCCTCCAAGGGTGGACAGTCGGGCAACACCTCAGGGATGCTGAAAGGGCTTCTCAGGAAGAGACTCCCTGTTGCCCTGGTTCTGAGGACCCCCTGCCTCTAGGGCGTCTATTGTTGTTACCCCTCTGCCTCTGGGGTAAACTGACCACGTGTGTCCGTGTAGCTCCTTGGGCTTTATGGAACCACATCTTCCCCTTCTGACCCTTGGGATATGGTCTAGAAGGAGTGGAAAAATGGACTCCAACGGCAGAAAGAGTTTTACCGTCCTGCTCACACCTGGTCAAGGTATCCTTCACCTGAGGTCCGAACAAAGCCGAACCATCAAAGGGGGTATTGGTGAAGGATGCCTTAAAGTGGTCCGCAAAATTACAAAGCCGCATCCAGGCTTGGCGTCTAAGAGCAACTCCTATGCCTGCGGCCCTGCTCGCTCCATCGGCCACATAGGATATGAGCCGCATGGAGGAGTTGGATAGGGAATTCAGGATTGCTAGCTGTGAGGCAATCTTTTCTTGAGCCCCAGCAGCAGAAGGATCCTGGACCACTTCACCCAGTTCCTTGAGAATATCTCTTTGAAGCCTGGTGAAGTGACAAAGGTAGTTCAGCGAACGCATAGCAAAGGTCGCTGAAGAAAACATCCGCTTTCCATACCTGTCCATGGTCCTAGAATCCTTGTTAGGAGGATGGACAGGTACTGAAGGATCCGCCAGTTCCTTCTTAGTGGCCGCCACCACCATAGCATCCACAGAGACGTCCTTGGAAAGAAACTGTTTGTCCGTAGGGGCCGTGATAAATTTGGATGGTCTCCTGGGGACAGGTTCCACAGAATCTGGAGCGCCACGCCTTCCGAGCCACTACCTGCACAAGTGGGTCGAAAGGCGGAGACACCCAGGAGGTGGAGGGTCGGGATCCAAAAGCCTCCAGGTATACCGACTCATCCTCGGAGGGATCAATGGATGGCCAATTCCCCCTCTGTTTGAGGAGCTCAAGGATGTCTGAAAAGGAGACATCCTCAGAGGGGATCGTGGGAAACCCTCCGACTCATCTAAGTCGGTATCCGATGTAGTAGACTCGGGGGAGTCTGTGTGTTTCCTCTTACACATCCTCTTCCGAGGGGGTTCACCTGCTGGATCAGGAGAAACTTCGGAAGAGGAGGAAATTCCCAATGGGGAAACCTGGGGCGATGGATCCCTGGGCCTGACAGCAAGAGGCTGGCAAGAGGCGTCTACAGGCACTGAAGAGGGAGGAGCTAGAGGGATGGACCGCTGACCTGGCTCAGAGGCCAGGACACTCCTCATCACCTCAAAGGCTCCCCTCCCCGGGAGGCCGGAATATCCCCAATCCGAGGATACAGGAATTCCCGGCTCCACTAAGAGGGAAGGCTCCGAGGCCGATGTCGGTGCCAAGCTTACCAAAGCCGAAGCCCCGAGAGGGAGAGCGGGGTCGGACAAGGGTCCGATGCCACTAGCCCCCTCGGAGCCGACAAGGGAAACCCGACGACCGGATCCCTCCAAGGAAGGCCTCAAGGAGGAGATCGGAGCCGAGGACAACGGAGCCGAAGGATGTATCGGCTCCGGCGCTGAAACAGTCACTGTCCCGAGAAGCTCCGGCTCCGAACTCTGGTGTGGAGTCAGAGGAGGAAGTTCAAGGGGTGAGACAATAGCCGAAGTCTGTTGAGACGGGCTATGGAGCATTTGGGCCAGTGCCTGCGACTTCAACAGCCTGCTTACCACCCTCTCTAAGTCGTGGTCAGACAGCCTGGAAGATCTCGAAGATCGGCTCCGATGGCTCCGCTCTGACAAAAGAGGAGACCCCGGAGCCGAGTGGATACTCTGCAACGAAGGGGACCGAGATCTCTTTCGGGACTAAGTCATCGGAGCCGAAGTCCCCTGAATTCCAGATGGAGCCGAAGGTTTCTCGGCTCCGATGCTGGATAATGTGTCGGCTCCAGCCGGAGCCGACAAGGCCACAGTAGACCGGGTGTCGGAACCAGTCGGTGCCGAACCCACTACTTTTGAAGCAGATAGATCGGTTCCAGCCAGAGCCGATCTCGGCTCCGACGGAGCCGGAGCCACCGGAGGAGGCTTGGATACTGAAGCCTGAGCCTTCGGTGGCTTAGAAGGTTTCCCAGACCCTGTTTTAGAGGGAGAACCTTCTGGCTTAAGTAAGCCACGGAGGATTAGCTTATTCCTCTGTTCCTGCAGGACTCTCTGGCTAAAAGAGTGACACAAAGCACAGGAGTCCTGCAGGTGCAAAGGCCCCAGGCAGTACACACAAGAAGTGTGACCGTCTGTCAGAGACATTTTCTGACAGCACGAGTCACACTTCTTGAAGCCTGAGACCTTGCCTTCCTTTGACATAATCCTAGGAGGAAGTCACACACAAACCCCAACAAACACACACAATTAATCCCCTAACACACAACACACAGGTAGGGATTAACCAATGGGGTTTAGGCCTAACTAAACTTTTATACTAAAGGAAATAAAAAGTTTTGAAATATAAGGGAATAGGGTGGGCTGTAACACACTACAGACTATAAAAAATGGAAACAAGGGGGAAATAAACCCTAACTAAGCTTTTTCTCTTTTGACAAGAAAATTACTTACCTCAGCTGGCAAAGGAGACCTCTTTTGCTAAGCGGCAAACGAGATCTGAGGTAGTTCCGCCTTGCATCATGGGATATAGGGTTGCCTCGAGCTGGTAAAAGGAGTTCTTAAGCTAAAGCAAGTGCCGAGTCGGAGCCGAGGATCGGCTCCGAACCCATCCAGCAAGAATGAAGGCGAGATTGACAACTTAACATCATGAAGTTAATATATTTATGAGGTAGAGAAATATTACATTGAGAAATTATAGGGGTTATTGTTAACATTAAGGATGTGATGTAGCCAGCATAGGGAGACAGAGGATGAACAGCTTCTAGAAGAGGAAAGAAAATGTGCAATGTTTTAGTGACTAGAGAATGAGTTATAACTAGGGGATATACATATAATGGTTATACAGCTGGAGGGATAGAGAGAGTATTGGACGAAGGGGAAGTTTGAGGTCATGCAGTGAAAGACTAGGAGAAAACTAGCCCAGTGTGCAGGATGAGCAGAGACAGAATGGGTTGAGCAACATTTTGAAGTTGTTTACCATTTCTGTTTAATACGAGTGGAAATGTTATTTCATAGTTTGGAATAACATAGTTCCATAGGTAAGAGTCCTTAATAGAGCATTTTCTTATGCAGGACATTTCTGAGGAGCTTATAAGAGGCTGTGGGCAGCAATCAGTTGTGAGTAAGTAGGTTTGGGAGACTGAGCCATTTTAGTTGTTTTAATTCTAGGCAACATTTTGTTTTGTAAGAACATTTGTTTCTGAATTTAGTTACTTTACAGTACGGTGTACATTCATAAGTGGTGCAGATGTTTGTTAGAATAGGGGAAGCACAGTATATGAAGAAGGTAGGTTGATGCTAAGGTAGTCCTTGCAGTGATTGCCAAATATTGGTTGGCCCTGTGCCGAGCAAAGTTTTTTATGAGCTTTATTAATGGCTTAGGGCATACAGTGGTCGAATATAAGGTTGTAATCAATTAGGACTCCTATTAGTTGAGTTTGGCTTACTGTTTCAATTATTGCATTGTTGTATTAAGTGATGTGAAATGCATGCTTCAATGGCAGTGAGGCATTCTTGAATGATCTGAAGTTTAGCAAGTGGCAAGTTTGGTGGTGATCTTAAGTTTATTTGTAAAAAAAAGTTAAGTATAAGAGGGGCAAAAACACACTTTACGGAACAGCAACCAGAGACTGTCTGCAATGTCAAGAGATCTTGTTGCCACTTAACTGCCTGTTGGCAACTGGAAACCTAGCTGTGCAGCCATTTAACTGAGGAAAGACTGAAGTCAAGGGAGCAAGTTCAAAAGTTTTTGGAGGGACACTGTCCCTTTGCAGCATGAGCTGTTTGGTGTCCTTTGACACACATGGAGCTGTCTTAGATTTTAGCCTTTTTGTTCTTACTGGAGTTAAATTATTTGGACTTTTCAGAAAAGTGTCATTGAAATGAGATACTGCTTTACCCAGGGGTGCAGCTTGTAATACATTCCAAATGTAGTGGGACAGAGTTAAGACAAATCAGTCTTTGTTAAATTAGGTTAAGTTATGTATTTGTTTATAGATTACTTATTTTGGTGGGCTATATTGCCCCTTATGGTAAAGGTTGGGAGGTGGTCACTAAAAGCATCTGGCACTCAACCATAAGATTTTACTTTCCAAGGATAACTAGTTAGAATCTAATCAAGGATGGATTGTATGTTAATACTTTTGTTGAGCCTGGTGGTGGAATTTATAAGTTGGGTGAATCTATAAAAGTTTATCGAATCTTGGGGTTATCTTTATCATTGGGTTGCCAGTCAATGTTATGATCCCCTAAAATTAATATTTTTTGATGAATTTTATCAAATACCCAGTGGAGGATATTTTCAGTGGGGGCCGTATTATTACCTGGTAGGACATATAGGGCATATGTTTTTCTATGGGTAATTTTCAGGTGGGCTAGTAGTTTTGACATTATGGAATTTCAGGACATTTAGTTGGAGTGGGAGAATTTTAAGTTTTTATAAAAGGTGGCTACCTCACCTGCTTTTTTATGTTTCCTGTCTATTCTGTGTATGCTGAGACCAGGGGGAATAGCTTCACTGTCAGTTATTTCTTGTTTTAGCCAAGTCTTGTTTACTAGTAGATCAGGGGAGTAAAAAGCTAGAAATGAATGGATGTACTGAATTTTGTTACACATGCTTCTGAGATTCATGTTTAAGAGGTGTATGTTTGATTCACTTGAAGATGGAGATGGACCAATAATGATGGATGTTAGGGGGGCTAACTGCAATGGGAACTTGGTGTGTAGAGCCAGGATTTAGGTTAATATTCCCACAAACCTTCAGGGTGGAACTGGTGTGCAAAGCGGTATAGAGCCACTTACATTTGCATGTTAACCTTAGGTCCAGTGTGCCTATAAAAGAGGTCAGAACATGTTGAGGGGTGGAGAGAATGAGATAAAAAAAGAGTACTGAAGGGAGTTATGGTGCAGCGTGTGAGGGTCTGTGATATAAGTAAGATTTTGTGTGAGAAAAGTATGATAGGAAGTGAGGTAAGTGAGAAGTAAGCATGCAAAGCAGTAGTAGTATTTGATTTAGTAACGTGACTCGAGGTAAAGGATGGAGGTTATAAGGAAAATAATTTGAAAAGGCAGTTGGAGGACTATAGTTAGAGTAGAAGTTTGTAGTCTTACCAGCAGTGTTTTAGAGGGTGCGTTGTGTGAATTATTAGTTGAAGGTAGGGTTTTAAGAGTAAATTGAATGGTTAGGCTGGGCAGGGCATAGGTTTCTAGAAATACATGATTGTGAAGTATTGTAGGATGAAGGCTTATAACTGTCCTTAAATCAACGTTATCCATGCAAATATTTACATTCATTTTTATGACAACAGTGTTCACATATGAAAAAGCTCACTAGTAAACTCCATCATCAGTAAACTCATGCACACAAAATGTCATTCTACCATGCAAAAAATATACTGCTACACATACTTAATAAATTTCATATTTTTAACAGATATTTACTTTTTCAAAACAGAAGACTATTGCTTTATAGTACACACTAACATACACGTGTTGAGTGCACATTGCATTAGACTAATGGATTTCCCTAAAGTTTCCACCTACTGTTTCATCTGTACATCCACGCCCCACAAAGCATCCAGACATAACACCCAAATCCCAGTGAACACATAAGTGAACAACAGTATCATAAAGCAACAGCATTTTGCTGCTTAACAGAAAAAAACATGCTACTGCCCCTTGACGGTTAAATCCCACTGGCATAAACTTGGAAGATTCATCCTGCTATATCAGTGCACTCAACTTAAACATGTGCATATCTCTATCTCTGTATCTCATACATACAAAAAATACTCAGCAGAATATTTAGTACAGGGAGCATGCTGACTGCATTACTGGCTGAGCAGAGATATGGCAGCAATATCTGGATGTGGCTGAAGTGAAGATGCACTGTACAAGCTATAAAGGTAACAAAGAAAATCTGTTAAGATGTATGCATTATCATCATATTCTTCAGTTTTACATGGGGAATGACTGTTAAATGATGCCGTAAAACAATTCTTTTTGCAATAAATATCAATACTTTTCAGAAAGACCCCAGTAATCCAATATTTGAAAAACAAGTCAGAACTATGTATCAGATATCAGACAAATGTTTGGTGCTTTCACCTGAACATCATCCTTTGACATCGTATTTTTGTGGTGTGCGATCTTATGTCTTCAATTAGCCTTGTTCTTTCAGAGTGCATTTAATTATTCCATGTGTAAATTGTGCAACATCTGGCAATTCACGATATGGAACTAAGTAATATTAAATTAAGTGTTTGGATTTGTGCGAGTGTACTTGCATAGGTCTGTTTGTGTCTGCATAACAGAGACATATGGAGAGACAAAGATAGACAGACAGAGACAGCAAGTGCACACCCTTGCATTTCTGTGACTTCAGATAACTGAGGGGTTGTTAGAAAGTAGGTAAGGAGACAGTGGGTCTACATTATAACATCGAAGTCTTAAAACTTCAAATGTTACAATATCGAACCCTATGCACCGGACGCTGAAAATAGCGAAGCTGCAGAATATCGAATACTTACCTAGGGATAGTATTCGGTGGGCCATTTCTGCAGCTTCGATATTTCCTCGACTGTGGAGCGAAGGTTACGGACTAGGTTAAGGTAAGTGTGTGATAGTTTGGGACCTTAGGGTTAGGGAGCGGGTAAGGTGAGTGTGCGATAGGGACCTTAGGCTTAGAGAGTGGGTAAGGTGAGTGTGCAATAGGGACCTTAGGGTTAGGGAGCAGGTATGGTGAGTGTGCGATAAGGACCTTAGGGTTAGGGAGAGGGTAAGGTGAGTGTGTGATAGGGACCTTAGGGTTAGGGAGCAGGTAAGGTGAGTGTGCAATAGGGACCTTAGGGTTAGGCAGTGGGTAAGGCGAGTGTGCGATAGGGACCTTAGGGTTAGGGAGCGGGTAAGGTGAGTGTGCGATAGTTAGGGACCTTAGGGTTAGGGAGCGGGTAAGGTGAGTGTGCGGTAGTTACGGACCTTAGGGTTAGGGTTGGATTAAGGTAAGTGGATAGCTAGTAGTGCATGTATGGTTTAATGTAGGGTTTTGTGAAGTGTATGTGTGTGTGGATTATTTATTTTGGTGTGCTTGTGTTGTGTGTATGTTTGTCGGAACAGCTAATTTTTTCCCTGGGAAAAAAATTTGATATTCTGAGTGTTCGATGTTACAGTCTTTCGATCAAAATGGTTCGATATTATAATATTCGAAGTTTTAATATAGACCCGGAGACAGTTTATACTAGTCAAGGTTTGTTGGATAACAAGGTGCTAATAATGTAGCTTATCTTTGCCTACAGGACACATAGACCTTGGACAGCGTTACATTTTATTAGGCAGTGTGGGAAGTCCCCATGTAAGTGTAGTGGGATGGAAGTGCTGACTGTAAACTAATGCTGGGGTGTGTTATGGTATGAGTGGTGCTTGCATATGCATGAACATCCGGTGCAGGTCTAGATTCAACGTGTTTGTTTTATTATCTGCTTTTATCTGTGTCCTTTTGGTCTTATATGTCATGGCATATAAACTGTCAGGTGTTGCGGGTGTGCCAGTACCTATCCCGGTAGGCAACACATACTAGGCCTGGAACAGTCATTGTTTCCATAACATCCATTTGCAGCATTTGACCAAATGGTATGATTTTGAATTCTCTAAGTACATGATGCACTTGCCTAACTAAAAATTCCAAGTATCTGACACATTTGACTAAATTCCCTGAACACTGGTACAACTTCTAAAACTATTTAAATACATTGAATGTGGAATTCTAAATGGGGTATGCATAAGGCAAAAACTCGTTTAGTACCAACAGTAACAAAACCTAGAAAATTAGCTGTTACAAAAAAAAAGCTACAGTTGGCTGAAAACATTAAAACAGTGGTCCATTAATATTGCACATAGCCTAATTAAAAGAAGAACCAATAACAGAAGCTATCTGTTAAGTGGCATCAGGAAGTAACTGAAACAACAAAGCAATGGACCACTTACTATTACAATTAACAGCATCCATTTCTCTTCCATGTTTTTAGTTTGCGATAGCCCATTTTCTCAAGACATTATAGTAGCATTACTAATTAATATCAAATGAGAGGAATCTTGAGCTTAAACAAGAAGTGTAAATTATTTAAACTGCCCATATTCCAAATTTAACATGAATCATAGATTCATGCAGGGGGTTGGTGCTTGAACATTTTTGTGTCAAATGTCATGTTTGGTTAGTTCTGTAGTATCCTATGTCACAAGGCTGGAAAAAGCAGAAAAGGCCTACATGCAAGCATATAAAGGTGATACAGAAGTATGCATCTTGTCTATTAAATGAAATAAAACAAAGTAAAAATACCATTTAATTCTATTACTGTGCATTCAGCACAGTACGAAAACACAAGACACTGTAATCCTCTTTCATATTTCAAATATTTGTTGTCATCCAGAATGGGTTCAGCAGCAGATACAGCAGCAGTTACATGTGTTGTCCTAAACCAAGAGTTTGTTTAGAATCTGTAAAAACCTGAATATTTTATTTTGTAAACTGAGTCTGGCAGTAACAACCGCTACTAACAGTACTTATAGCAAGCATTACTTATAACTACAGGAACTGACGAACTGCTCTATTAGTGGTCAGGGATATGCCCATCAATTCTGAGCCTCTTAATTAAACTGATCTGTTGGCTGCTACCAGGACATGCAATTTTTTCATATCACCTTAGAAAAGCAAGTTCATAGAATACTCTTTAATTTAATTTTATCACTGATCATTACTCAATGAGTTGGTCAGCAGCAAATAACAGATGTGCTACACAGCTGCCTTTAGGTTTTGTGAAATACAGATTTAGCAAGGCCAATATTAAAGACTTAGTTGAATAGAAATGTAACAATCATTAAAGTTAAAAATTGGAAGGTGGTGCAAAGATGGCAATGCTAAAAGTGGTATCCAGAGGTGCATTCTGACTAGCAGACAACCTGATTTTGATTAGCATATTTGGTGCTGGAGGAGATGGCTGGAAATGCAAGGGAATAATAAGGCTATGTCAGCTTACCTCTCCCTGGAGGGAGGGACAAAGGAAAGTATGCCTAATCCAAAAAGTGACAGAATGTGGTGCAACCCCTATGACATGGCTACATTTCTAAGTGTGCCAGTGCACTGGTATTAGGGTTTACCATCACACAACATTCTGTATGTTAATCAGATGGATGCAATGTGAATGCCCTCTCTCCTCCACAGCTAGAGGGCATTCAAAACCCACAGAGTCATGAGGTCTCCTTGTTTAAAGACGAGACTGGACCACCAAACAACAAATATAGTATGTGCCCCAGAATTCAGTGACCCTGACAAAGGATAGAGCAACAGGATATGAGAAGGGATCTTAAGTCATTGTTGGTTGAATCCACACAAAAGCCCACAAAGCATCTCCACCACTGACATCATAGCATAATTTTGACAAGCAGACTTTGAAAAATGCTTATTGAAAAGTCACCATACTTGTCCAGTGCTTAGTGCTAAGTAACACATATATATATATGGAGAAAGAGAGAGCAAGATGTTATAAATATATGTGTGTGTGTGTGTGTGTGTGTGTGTGTGTGTGTGTGTGTGTGTGTGTGTGTGTGTGTGTGTGTGTGTGTGAGATGCACAAATGTGTGCATGTGTGTTCTTAAAATACATTTTAATTTCATTTTTGCGTTGACCATCAGCTCAAGCAATCCTAATACAATGCTAGATAAAGAAAGTAAAATTTAAAAAAAAATGGAAGGGATTGCCCCCCCCAAACAAACACCCTGCAAGACTAAATCACAATCCACCAAAACAAACTCAGAGCATTTTCTATGTAAAATAATGCCCTCAGGAATGGGTCTTAAAGGAAAATCGCTGCCTTTTATGGGGTGAGAGGCCCTATAGTGATTATTTCCATACAATGGTCACCCTGTAAGCCATTAATGCTTATCTAGGAAAAACTATTTAAAGCAACATTTCAAGAACCTGATAGGAAGCATATCCCACCCTTTCCTCAGCCTAATATCAGAAAGCTTAATAAATAAAACAGGGACACAGAGGATGTGGTTTACGCTCACTGAGGTTTCACTGTACAGCTTGTTCCACATCCATGTGAATGAAAATCACTAACTATTTTGTTAGCATTAATCCTATATATGCAGGGCATATATGTTTAGAGCTATTGCAACATGCTGACTGTTAAATGCACAGATGTCTTTAAAATTCCTTTTGGAAAATTGAAGTATAATGCAGTGTGGAGTGCAGAAATATTTTCACAGCAATTGGCTGGATAAGAAGGTCTAATTTCCAACTAATGTTACATATAAGGAGATTGTCTGAAAGCTGCTTCTCATGGATCCCCTGAAGAAAGAACATGGAGGTATGGAGTTGGAAAGCACTGCTGTTGCTAACCTGTGGAGTCTGCTTTGCGAAAGCAACTGCCAAGTTCTATACTGCTAATAGTGAAGACAATTCTAAGTAGAATGAAATACATGCTACATATTAAGTTGTTCCTATGGAGTGTGACAAAGCTAAAGCTAGAATAGCTGAGTATGCTTTATGGCACTGTGTTACAACTAAACTTATGAAATGTGATGTATTTTAGAAAGACTAGTGTTCTTGCTGCTAGATTCTAAAAGCATTACTAACATAGTCAAAGGCCCCTTTGTATACATGCATAAAATTAATACCAACCAAAACATACAGGTAATATACATTCACAATGAAAATAGAGTATCTCATTACACATGCAGAATTAAAACAGTTCTGAGAAAACTTTCACATCCTGTTGCTATAATAATCCATTTGACTCATGATGTAATAGTAGGAACATTTTCATCATTTCAAAGAATTGTAGGAAATGTGGGAGAAGGGAGAATCCATAGGCACAGGTGATGTGGCAGACTTATACACTTAAGAAAGAGGCAGAACAGCAGCTTGATACACCCATTAAGTATAAGAATAGGGTGAGGAGTAAGGCAGTGATAATCATACAGTAATTCAGAATAAACCAGAAGGGAGTTGGCATAGTAGCGACAAAATGGGTTAAAATTCATTTGTGGTTAAACAGTAAACAGGATCCTGACTGTTATTAGAAGGTTGTCTCAATCATAGTGCAGCAGAATCCCAAAATGGTAAGAAATGTCAGTATAAAAACTTAAGGTGAACCAAAAGGGAACTCTGAACTAAAAAAAAAAGTATAAAACAGAAGTATGTACATTCACATACAAGGAATGCTAGCACCGAAACAGAGACAGAAAAATTGTGAATGTGACTGAAGATGCTTAGAGAGAGCAAAGAAACAGTAGTACAAAATCGGATGTGACATATAAATGGAAATGCAGAGTTATGAATTAGTTATTATGTACTTACCATAACTTGGCATCTGTGTTGTCCAGTTTCATTCTTCCTCACTGATGGGTCCTAGGATCCAATCTCAGATCCAACTTGGCCGCTTCACAAGACTAATGATCTGAGCCTTGAATTCCTCCATCTCTCATAATCCCTCACGTCTTCCCTAACTCATCAGGTCAAGTTTGCTGCTCTATAGACAGTTATCTATATGGATACATAGGTAGCAACATAACATTACAATAATCTGGAGCTCAAACCAGGAACCTACGGGTTCCTAAATTCCTCTAGGTAGCTCTTAACAGCTTAGGATGGGGGAAGGGTGGGTGGGATGTGAGGAAGAATGAAACTGGACAACAGATGCCAAGTTATAGTAAGTACAGAACTTCCAAACCTGATTTTGTCCATTTCATTCTTCCTCACTGATGGGTCAGAGTCTCCAGCTATGTCAGTCTTGGGTGGCCCTCATGGAAGGACATGCCGGAGTGCTGTGGAACCAAAGGATGCCCTGTTCCTGGACACCGCATCTGGTTTATAATGAGAAACAAACGTATGTGACCTGGATCACATCATTGCTGCACAAATCTCATCAGTAGAGGTCTTCACTGAAAAAGCAGGCAAGGTAGACATCGACCCAGTAGAATGAACTTTTGGGGTACGAGATAGCTGCATGCCTTTCAAGGAGTAGATAGTAGAAATGCAATCAGTAATCCACATTGCTAGAGTGATTTTGGACATTGCCTGGCCTAGTCAACTAGGTGAAAAAGAGAAAATCCTGCTTGGAGTTTCTACAGTGCTTTGTCCTGTGTAGGTAAAAATGCAACTGTCTATGAACAATCAACCATATGTAACATATATTCACCCTTGTTGGAATGACTGGGGAAGAAAAATAGTAAATGAATGGATTGTTTAATATTTGACTCCATGGCCACTCTAGGCATAAAGGTAGTATAGGTTCTTAAAGAGACCTTATCACTGAAAAGGGAGATATAAGGTGGCTGGGATAATACAGCATATAGCTCTGACACTCTTTTTACTGAAGTAATGGCCATGAGAAAAATGGTTTTCCAAGACAGAAACTTCAAGTTGAGATATTACATGATGTGTGGGCAAAGCAGCTATCTGCATGATCGTATTCAGTTGCATTCCTATGAACTCTATGTTCTGCACAGGAGACAATTTCAACTTCGCTAAGTTTATTGTGACATCTAGCTGGCTAAAAGTTTGTAGTAGGTACTGAGTGGCTTGAAGAAGCTGATGCCTTGTTGGTGCGGTTAGGACCCAATCATCCAAGTATGGAAACACCTGGAATTCTCACAGCTGCCACCACTGACATGCATTTGGTAAACACCAGGGAGGTAGTGGTGTTTCCAAAGGCCAGTGCTCTGAATTGGTAATGCTTGGCTCCCAGCCAGAAGTGTCAATATCTCCAGGAGCGCCTGTTCATCTTGATATGATAGTACACATCCTGGACATCTATGGAGCACATCTAATCATCCTTCTGCAGCACTGGCAGTATGGACTGAACCGTAACCATGTGGAACTTCGACTTCTTGACAAATAGGTTCAGACTGTTCAGATCCAAGATTGGCCGCAGGTCCCCGGCCTTTTTTGGCATAAAAGGAAGCATGAATAGGTTCTACATCCATGTTGTTCGGTCGGGACCTCTTGGATAGCTCTTTTTTTCAGAGGTTTCTAAACCTCTAGGATGGTGTTCTCCTTCTGATTGGGTGACACATTGGGGAGATTACTCATGGAGCTTGGAGGTGGAAGGGAAAAGGGAATACAGTAACCTCTGTAAATAATGTTTAGCACCCGGCTGTCATTTGTCAGTTTTGTCTAGGCATCTAGGTGCAATGAAAATCTGCCCCTGACAGCCTCCACAGAAGGACAGTCAGGCAACACTTCATGAGTGCTGGTAGGCCCCGACAGAGAAAGGTTCTCTGAAGCCCTGATTTTGCAGACCCCCCCCCCCCCTCCGGCTCTAGGCCAGAATCTGCCACTGAATCCTCTTTCTCTGCCCCTAGATGAGGGATCTTCTTGGAACTCTGGAAAAGAACCTTGGAATTTTCAGAACCATATCTTCTTCCCACTCCATTGGTTCCTGGAAAAGGTCCACTGGGGGGAAAATAACTTGACCCCTATACCAGATAAGGTCTTTCCCTACTGCTTGGCACTAGTAAGGGTTTCAGGTCCCATAGTGAAAAAAAACATCAAAAGGAGCAATGATGAAATACACCGTAAAAGGATTCTGCAAACATGCAAAGCCTCATCCAGGCATGTCTCCTGAGGGCTATGCCTGCACTGTCTGTTTAAGAGGATCCTTCTGCAGCATTAGAGATCAGCCTCATCAAGGAATTAGATATGGAGAAATGAGTGGCCCATTAGGGAGATACCTTCTTGAGGTCCTCCTCCGACAAAGTCTGTGCCAGACAGCTGGTAAGTTCCTTAACCAGATCCCCCTGTAGACGCATGAAGTGTGTCAATTAACCCAGTGCTCTCAGTGTAAAGATGGCTGAGGCATAAATGTGCTTCCTGTGCCTGTCCAACACCAGAGACCCCTTGTTTGGGGATAGACAATGGAGGTCTGTTCTGCTAGCTCCTCCTTGGTGGCTGCAGACATCACAATGGCATCAACTAGAATACCCTTGCTCCAGTGTAAGCGATCTGCATTGGGGGCATAGGTACTTATTTGCATGCTTGGGAATAGGCTCCATGGTGTCTGGCTCCTTCCACTCCTGGCAGGAAACTGATTCAATAGGTTCATCCACTGGACCAGTGGGGTCACCCAGGATGAAGATGGGTGCATCCCAAAGACCTCCAGGAAGACTGACTCTTCAGAAGAAGGGGATTGGGATGACCATCCACCCTTCTGTTTCAGGATCTCTAATATATTGCCAAAACAGACGTAGTTGAATGGTGACTGGGGGAACCCTTCTCCCCCACTGAAATCGGTATCTTTGCTTCCTCTTGCACAGTTTCTTCTGATGAATCCCCCTCGTGGGGTGCTCAGGGGAGGATTGGAGGAGAGGGGAATCTCATATGGGCCTGGAGGCTGTCCTGAAGGGGCGGACTATGGACAGGATGAATGGGCCCAAAACTCAGATCATCTGGTAATTGGATAGAATTGGGGGAGGGGGCAGACGCATCTCAAACCCCAGAGGAAGTCCTTTCTGCCACCCAAAAGGCAGACACACCTGGGGAACTCTAACCCCCCCCCGATGCCAAAGCCACCAAAGGAGAAAAAACAGAGTTTACTTTGGAGGTGACGCCTCTAGATAGCACCAGACCTGAACTGCTGAGAGCTGAAGCTCCAAGGGGGAGAAACAGATCCAACAAGATCGAAGCCAAGGTCAGCCCTGCAGAGTCAGTACTGACATCTCAAGTCTGGGACCCACTCTGCTCTGAAGGCATCAGAGCAAAGCTGGTCTGGGACACTGCCGAAGCTGAGGAAAGGTATAGCCTCGGTTCTGACAATGGCTCTCTCAGGTAAACTGGATCCTGGAGTTCAGAAATAAATGGTCGGATTGGAAGAGGTATTTGTACTATGAGTTGGAGCGCTCACAGATCCAGGATGAGATGGAGATGGGAGAATCCCCAACTGTATCCGAGCCTTGCTGAAACTCCGCATTATGCTGCCATATCTGCATGGGATAGCTGAGAGGATGTAGAGGAGGCTGAGGAGGGGTCTATATTATATCAGCAAATGCTCAATATAGCAAACACTGTATAATCGATCCTAATATGTCAAAACAACAAAATGCCAAACACACGAAACAGCGATTTTCCCAGTGAAAAAAATCTCTGCTCCGTAAAAAAACAAAAAAAACAAACACCAAACACAAAATAAAGTGGGGGGCTGTGCCCCCCCACTCCCTACTTAAATATACCAACTCCAAGATCGCAGGTCGCACCACAGTGGAGGAAAAGGCAAAGTCCCGAAAACTGCCTAGTGATTTTTTTTCCCTGGGAAAAAATTGTTCAGTGCTTTCGAGATTTCACAATTTAGAGTAAACAGGGTCAATTAAACAGCATTTGTTATTTTAAGCATTCGCTGATTTAATAGGAACCCGCTGACGAGTGGGTAGATTTTTCAGGAGACTGACTGGTCTAAGCCATCGTAGCTGGGAATGGCGATTTGCTCCAAATTGGCAGGACTTGCTCGTTGATGTTGAACTGTGTACCCGTATTATGTCAGATGGATCCAAAGGGTACTCGGACCTGAAGTATTAGGATCCAATCACATTCTGATCTGAGGAACAGTCTTGGGCGATCCCGGTCCCATTGGATCTAAGGAACATTTAGGATCCGATGAGGGCCAGATGTCTGTAGGAGCTGAGGCAGCTGGATCTGACAATTTTGGCCTCTTCTGAGGGGGTACATTTCTTCACCTCCTTAGAAGAAGGTTTCATGGGGGATTGAGCCCCAGAAGGCAGCAACAGACCCTTTAACATAAACTTGTTTCTATGAACTGAAAGGGAACAAGGGTTAAAGGCCACACAAATACTGCATTTGGCCTCTAAATGCCCACCCCAAGACAAAAGATGCACCTCTCGTGGGCATCTGAATTCAGAATGCATCTTTTAAATCCTGTTGGTTTCTCAGACATGACTCTGAAACACAGAGGAAATTAAGCACTCACACACAACTCTCTTAGCACAAAAAAAGCTAACCACAAAGCAAAGATACCAGGAAAGGTTTTTTTTTTTTGTAGATAATAGGAAAGAAGAGAGAGAAGAAAAGGGACCTACAGACAGCTTACAGAGGAAAACGTGTAGGAGAGGAAGGGGAAAAACCCAAATGCCCATAAAAAAACTAACTTACAGACTAATGAACTAACATAGAGGGAGGTTTAGATTAAGACAGGAAGAGTCTAACAGCAATTCAGAGAAACTGGATAGAAAAAGTTGACCAAAAACAGAAAAAGACTTCTTATCTGCTCGATGCAATGGAATTGCATCTTTGCTGGAAGGCGGCAAATGAGATATGAGGAGTTACGGAAGTAGTGAGGTATTGTGGGAGAGGGAGGAGCTCGAGGCTCGGATCATTAGTCTTGTGAAGTGGCCGAGCTGGATTCGAGATCAGATCGGACATCAGATCCCACGTCTGTGGTATATTTTGCAGTGTGAGGGTAACACAGAGAAGGAACAGTGAGATGGTGGTGTCTACTAACACTAAGGCAGAAGAATAACAATCTAAAAGATAGAGTACTCAAGAGGACTGTGCTAATAGCAAAGACAGTAAAGCAGAAGATGATTTTGTCTGAAATTACTCTTTGCAGTGAAAGACATATAATAAGCAGCAGTAATGGGGTTTTGAGAGAAGCGACACTTTCCACTTTGAAGCAAGTCACTAAAGAACACAAAGTTTAATTATTCAACTTACAGATAAACCACATAAACTTGAAAAAGACACAATGGGAAGATGATACTTTAGGTAACGCAAGAGAGAATACAACCAAAGTTGTAGGGGAAGACAGTGAAAAAGGTGTTTACGATACTTCTTACCCCTATTATGAGCTAAAATATGGCCTCTTATATAAAGTAAATGAAGAGAAGGAAGACATTTTAATTCAGTTCCTAATTCCAAAACCTTACAGGATACTAGTAATGAAGCTAACCCATAGTGACATGTTAGTCATATGAGGATGGACAAAACTAAGGCAAGAATATCATCCATGTTAGTCTAGAATGCCAGAAAAATTGCACTTCACCTTGAGTATAAAAGCCGTCTTGCTACCAATGTTAATACTACTTCAGTGTAGAGCTGTTAGTAAAATCTGGTAACGTGTATCAGCACATACTAGTAATAATGAACTGTCCTACCAAGTTTCCTGAAGCACTGCCACTATGTAAAGCTAATGCCAAGGCAATTGTAAAACAACTGGTACTATTACTCTCCAGAGTGGTTATCCCTAAACAGATACTAACGCACTCCCTTTATGCCAAGGGTACATCATCAGGTGTGTTAGTGCTTTAAAACCAAACATTTGAAGACAACAGTCTATCTCCACAAACTGATAGATCAGTAGAGAGGTTTAGTAAAACACTAATATCAATGACAGGGAATGTTACTGATGCCAATGGCAAAAACTGGGACCAGCTGTTATCATACTTACTATCTGCAATAATAAAGGTGCTAAAATGCTCATCTGGATTTATCCCATTTAAACTTTTCTACAGTAGGAGCCTTAAAGGACGATTTGACATTGTTATGCAAAATTGAGAAAAAGAGAAGACACCATTTAAAATTGTGGTAGAACACTGTTAGTTTGCAGGATAAATTAAAGCTGGTCATGCCCATAGTAAGGGAGCACATGCTGAGATTCCAGGAAATAAGTTATCAATTTAAAATAAGAATGGCCAGCTTACAAATGCTAATCCATGAGATGAATAAAACCAAAAGAAAATAAACATCTGACGTTACAGGGGCTATTTGTAGAGACTAAAATAATAGCTGTAGTGAATTGTAATGTTAAACGCACAGGAAAGGGAAGGCTACAGCAAATCTGTTATATTAGTGAACTGAAGTCATGGAAAGACGAAAATAATGTAGAGACTCGAAACATGATTAGGTTAATGACTATTTAATTTATTTTAGATATTTCCATATTGCTTTTGAGTTCTACTAGTAAACAATTCCACCTGTCTACTTAGCATGTGAATGTGAACCAACAAGCTGTCTTCTAGTTTTTGCTTACTGTTCTGAGTAAATCCCAGGGATGACCTACAGTATTTTAACCACATCATAAGCACTCAGAGGTAGCCATTCTAAAAGGCCTTATAAACTAGTACGATATAATACATGCAGTGCAGGGAAAAGAAGTTTTATTTTCACAATTGTAATCTGCATGCTAGGCATTTGACTCCTATTATGCGGACGGTTAATTGTCTCTGCAGTTTCTCAAACCTTGAAATTTCTGCCTTACAGTAGGAGCTCACAGAAGGCTACCCAACTCGAGTTTGAATAGCACAAAGCTGACAAATGTTATGTCATATGAAGTTCTAGATATAACAACTTTACAAATGAAACCTCTGCTCTTTAAGTTCTGCAACATACATTCATATTGAGATTTACCTACACTTCTACCAGAATGTCTACATCCTGCTCTATGTTTGAACTGCTAAGCCAGTAGATAAAATTAAGTCTGGCAGGTCCAAATGACAACTGCTTCATTTTTCCTGTATTTATTGAATATACTACTTGGTATTACCCATGACAAAATGTTACTTCAGGTATGCTGCAAAGTAACATGTAATCTTTATTGGTTAGAATTTTCCCTAGCTTTATGTTATTGGCATACACAGGAAAAAATTATTCAGTCCTCAAGATTTAAGAAATACAAATGCCCACTACAAATGGTCCCACGATGGCTCACAGGGGAATACTTTGATTAGTGAAAGTCCATTTTCTTTATCCAGCCCCTGATTCTACCTTCTGTGATCTGTTTCTTAAACATTCACCTATTCAGATTATTAGAGTTGTGAACAGGTTATATTTAGTAATCTTTCAAAAATTCCCTTTCTGAACCACACCATACTCAGTTGCTCTTTCAGGACCGCTCAGCAGACTCTTCAAAGTCTGCAGCTAAATTCATTGTTTCATCACCTTCCAGCCAAGAGAAAAGGCAACCACTACCCTCCCCCACTTCTGGGCTTTTAAAACAACATCTCTGGTGTGCTTAGTCTCTTGAAACACTGTCTGCCTCTGACTGTCCCATTATTATTTCACCAGACCTCCAGCCAACAGGAAAGGCAATCAATACCTCCTCCCACCAATTTCTAGGCTTTTGAACAAATACTTAGGTATACTCCTCTCCCACTGAACAGATTTCCCTTTGAGTGGCAATACCCTAATGATTTTTAAGTTACTTGCACTGGCTTACAGCTCAGGCTCTCAGTTAATTGAGTTGAATCATTCAGAGTTGTCTGACAGAGCCTTTGAGTGCTCCACCAATTCATCTGTTTAGAGAGTGTTTCAGTGCTCTGCACTGTGGGATTACATCCTGAGCTGTACTGTCTTAATCAATTCTTACACGGACTACTGTTTCTTAATTGTACAGTGCAGTCCAATGTCATATACATCGTGAACATTAGCTTCCTTACTGCGTCTTCCTCTGCAAAGCATGGGTGGTCTGAGTCCTGCATGCATGCGCGTATATACACACACACACACACACACACACACACACACACACACACACACACACACACACACACACACACACTTATACTCTGATTGACTCCTACTAACACAGGAGGTGTGGCAGCTACTCACAGTTTCCTAAAACCTCAACAGTCAGCTTAGTTATACTACATTAACCCTGTGAAGATGAATCTACATTCTGAACAGATTCAGACTTTCCTGCACCCTACTATATATCTGAAAGACCATTGCACCATTCACTACTATCCCAGTACTCCTTTTCGGAATCACAGGACACACTCAGTGGTTCTTTCCAGACATCTCAGTAAATTTGGGTGTCAAATAATTCACATATTGTATAAACCTGTCATGAACTGTTCAGAACACTCATGCAGTACTGAAATACTTTTAGTCAATCTTTGAGCCTGCATGTCTCACTTGCAGCTCACTTTCACTATTATTTAATAAATTAATCAATGCTAACTACTATTTATATTATAAGTACTTCAAATCTGTGGTTAATATTGTGATTTTTGTATCACCTAAGTTATTTGCAACTTCTGTGATGCACGCTATGTTACATATAGCTTAATTATCCTGCATTTATAAACTTGACACCTGTTAAGTTACAAAGCTGCTTTGTTAGTCAGTTTTTACCAGTTTACACTGACATACATGTCCTCAGACTCTAAGAGAAATGTGCTGATCTATTCAAAGCTGAGTCTGACAGAGCTGCCAAGTATTCACTCCATCCCTCTGTTTAGGCAATGTTTTGGTGACTTGTGCTAAGGAGTTGCATATTGAATTGTAGTGTCTTCACCAGGACATACACAGACTACTATTTCTTAGCTGAACAGTGCAGTCCAACACTCAGTACATTGTGCAAGTAAAACATTTATAACAGTGGCTTCCTCACCTTGCATTCCTTTATTCAGCATGGAAGGTCGCTGTGCTGAGCATGCACAGACTGACTGATTCCCATTACCTCTGAAGATGTGGCCCACTTTGCTCATCTCTCACTCCCAATCCCCATCCACCTCTCCCTTCAGTATACTTATAGGGTTTGAACCCCTTTCATGTCCATATTGCTACCACCCTAATATTCTGCTTACATGCTCCTTAACACACTTGTAGAGTCTGAACTCCTCCCTTTCATGCTCACATTGCTCCGCCCTTTACAGGCCACACCAAAGAAAAGTTAACATACTCACTCAGCTGCTCAGTCAGCAATTACTTAACCATAACTGTATAATCAGAATCAAAATGCACCAGAATAACTAAACTCTTCCTCTCTGCATCTGCAATTTAACAGTCTTTCACAGCCCACCACCAAATATTACCTCTACTCTTCATTAAACTCTAACTCCTTTATGGCCTGGAAATGAGGTCTGTCCCAAAGACGTGGATGGTGGAAGGTGGGAGGGAAGTTGAGGAAGAATGAAAATGGACAAAACACAGATGCATAGTTATGGTGAGCAAATAACATTTATAACTGATGTTGTCACTTTTATTCATTCCTCAATGAATGGGACAGAGTCCCCAGCTATGGTAACCTTGAGTGGCCCTCATGGAAGGATATTCCGCGGAACCACAGAAGTGAATACAGCTCTGTTTCTGGAGATGATATCCAATTTGTAATGATAAAAGTATAAGCATTAGGCCATATGACAGCTGCACAAATATCGTCAGTGGAGGCTCTAGCACAAAAGGCAGCTGATGTAGCCATTGACCTAGTTGAGTGTGCTTTTGGTTATCTTGGCAAGGTTAGGCCTCTTAAGGAATAACCATAGGAAATACAATCTGTTATCCATTTTGCTAATGTAGTTTTTGAGACTGGTCTTCCCATCTTATTATTAGAGAAGGAGACAAATAATTGATCAGTTTTCCTAAATTCCTTAGTCCTGTGAAGGTAAAAGCCAAGTTGCCTATGGACATCTAAAATATGGAGGGTATATTCTCCTTTATTGTTGAATTTGGGAAAGAAAACTGGTAAATTAATCACTTGATTGAGGTTTGTTTCAGAGGCAACTTTTGGTAGAAAAGAAGAATTAGTATGTAAGCTAACTTATCCTTGTGAAAAATCAAATACTGTAGTTTTGAAGAAAGTGTGTGGAGTTCAGATACTCATCTTGCTGAAGTTACAGCCACCAGAAAGACCATTATCCAAGACATTATCCAAGACAGAAACTTAAGATCTACTTTAGCTGAAAGTTCAAAAGGTGAATGTACCCAAGTCTGTAATACCAAAGTCAGGTCCCAAGGTAGAGTGGGATCCCGAACTGGAGGTCTAAGTACAATGGTACCTTTTAGAAAAGCCTTACACAACTTGGATGAAGCTAAAGGAGAAGCAATATCCCTGATGTGGTAGTTGGAGATGGCTGCTAACTGAAATTAGATGGTGGAGAAGCTTGAAAGATGGAGGAAAGGAAATCTAAGACAGCCGGGAGAGGAGCAGTGAAAGGATCCAACTCTCTCTTATGAGCCCAAAAGGAAGACCAATTCCTTTTGCTTTTATATATCTTCCTAGTCAAAGGTTTGTGAGACGAAAAATGAATCTGGTGAACTGGGAAGGAAATCCTGGAATGTCTAGCCATCACTGGAATTGGAGGAAACCATGCTGTCAGCAGTAGTCGCAGGCTCAAAAGGTTGAAGAGTAAGTTTTCCAACACAAAATTGAGATCCCAAGCAGGAGTAGGAGCTCATTGGGGGGTCTTATATTCTTTGCCCCTCTAGAAACTGCTTGAACAAAGGATGCGAAAACAAAGGTGGGTCACAATCATAGTGAGCTGAAATTGCTGCAGCATGAATCTTAATGGAAGAGAAGGACAAACCTTTGTCCAATAACTCAGTAAGATATTGAAGAGCCACACTCAAATTAGGCTCAGAAATCTCCAAATTCTTTGCTGTACTCCAAAATAAAAATCTCTTCCATTTTCTGCGTACACTTTCCTTGTACTAGGTCTTCTAGCTTCCATAATCACATTTAAAACTTGTTGAGGAAGTTGAGACCTGCTGTGTTTCAACACAGAATATGCCAGGCTGTTAGATGAAGAGAGTGAAGCTTGACATTGAGCAGATGACCGTCCTTCTGAGATAACAGATGAGGAATCAGAGGTAAAGGCCATGGAGGCTTCTTTACCAGACTCCGTAGTAGTGGGTACCAGTGTTAGCGAGGCCAATCTGGAGCTATCAAAATCATCCTTGGCCTGTCTTGTCTGACCTTTAATAGTACCTTTGGAAGAAGAGGCAGAGGTGGAAAGGCATACACATGAAGGTTTTTCCAACTGAAAGACAGAGCATCCACTTTCCAAGCTGTGTGATGAAACCCCTTTGTGCAATACTTTGGCAGCTGGTGTTTTAGTGGAGAAGCGAACAGATCTATGTCTGGAGTTCCCCATGACACTGTCAATTTCTGAAATACATGAAGATCCAGTTTCCACTCGTGGGGATCCATGATTTGTCTGCTTAACACATCTGCTAAGGAGTTCTGTGCTCCTGGCAGAAACCTTGCCTGAAGAGTTAGTTGCAAGCTTAGGCATGATCTCCCATAAAATCATTGCTTGCCTGCATAGAGGATAAGAATGTGTTCCCCTTGCTTGTTGATGTACCACATGACAGTCGTGTTGTCTGTTAGAATCAACACCTGCCCTGGAAGAAGTAACTCCTTGAAAGCCATTAATGCAAACTGGACTGCTAACATCTCCTTCATGTTGATATGTAGATGCAGTAGTCTGGCAGGCCACGTGGCTTGTATCCACTTTCCATTTAGATGGGCTCCCCAAGCAATGTCGAGGGCATCTGTCGTTAAAATCTGACTAAGCCTCTGGCCGGGTCACAGAGAGTCCTTGTTTGGGTGACATTCCTGAGCCCACCACAAAAATTCTTTTTTGAAGGCAAGGTATTATTTGAATGACAGTGTCCAAATCCTGGCAGTGCTGTGTCCATACATTTTGAGATACCATTGTAACTTCCTCATATGCAGTTTGGCATTGGGAAGCACCAGAATACAAGATGCCATGAACCCTAATGCTTGAAGGACTGTCCTTGCAGTCAGCACGGACTGATGAGATAGTTGATGGAAGTAAAGTGATAGACTTTCGCTTGTCCGGGGTTAAAAAGGCCATCTGGGCTGCTGTATTCAGTCTCACACCCAGAAAGCACATGTCTTGAGAGGGTACTAGACTGGACTTTATTTCGTTCACAGAATACCCTAGGCATCTTAGCACTGCTATAACATATTCCAGATGCTGTAGAAGGTCTTCCTTTTCTTGAGCCAGAATCAGGCAGTCGTCCAAGTAAGGATAGATTTGAATTCCTTGTAGCCTGAAGTAAGCTATCACTGGAGCCAGAACCTTTGTGAATACTCTGGGCGCAGTAGATAAGCCAAAGGGCAATGCAGAGAACTGATAATGAGAATTTCCAGCTCGAAACCGCAGATACTTCCTGCAACTTAGCCTTATAGGCACATGAAGGTAAGCTTCCTTGAGATCTAAAGTTACCATCCAGTGATCTTTGCCCAGCAGAGGTAAAAGCTGTTGTAACGTCAACATCTTGAACTTGGGAATGTCCAGATAAGTGTTGAGGATAGATAAATCCAAAATTGGTCTCCACGTGTTCCCCTTCTTTGGTACTAGGAACAGGCGAGAATAAAATCCTAGGCCCTTTTCTGATACAGGGACTGGCTGAATGGCCCACATCTGGAGTAACTGAGAAACTTGCTTGTGAGCCTCTTTTCTTTGTGGAGGAGGAACGTCTGGCATGCCTTTGAAAGGGGGCATTGTGTGGAAATAAAACCTGTAACCGTGGTGAATGATATCCAACACCCATCTGTCTTGAGTAATTAAATCCCAATTTTCTTTGAAAAGAGACAGTCTTCCTCCCAAAGGAGCTGCCAGACGAGAATCTACTGGCAGCTGAAAAGGCAGGTCATTGGGTCTGTTTACGAAAGGACTGACCCCTACCCTCACCAGAAGTCTGAGCAGGTGAACTCCCTGTTCTAGGCCTAAAAGAACCTTGAGCCCTGCCCCTACCCAGTCTAGACCTACCCCTAGACTGGGAATCATAAGCAGGATATGTCCACCCCTTAGCAGGCCAATTTCTACTAAACTTCGGTGGCTGCACCTGCAAAAAATCTTTAACAGTTTGCATAGACTTAGCTTTGTCCTCCATTTTCTTTAAAACTGCTTCCACAGGCGAACCAAACAACACATCAGACTGTAAAGGAGCATCCAAAATCCGTGTCTTAACATGCTCAGCTAAATTCTGATCCCTCAACCAGGCATGCCTGCGAAGAACAGAACTAGTGGCAGCCACCCTCGAAGAGGCCTGTACAACATCAAAACCACATTGCAAAGAATGCTTACCCACTTGTTCAGACACATGAACCAAATCCAGCAACTCTTTACACTCAATACCTTCCGCCAAAGCATCCACCTTAGATTTCAATTGTGAAAGGAGATAATTTTGATATTTTAGCATGTGAAACTGACAATTCAACGCTCTCATGGCTAGAGTGGAAGTAGTATACACTTTCTTTCCCCACCTATCCAAAGCCCTTGCCTCTTTATCAGTGGGAACAGGATTTTTAACCACAGAGGCCTTAACACCTTTAGGCCCTGAGAAACAGTTTCTGGATCCGCCCTAGGACTCTTAAACAAATACTTATGAGCTTCGGGCACCCTATAATACCTATCAGGTTTAACAGGAGCAGGAGGCAAGGAGTCAGGGTTCAGGGAAGCCTCTGCAAAAACATCCTCCACCACATTCAACACAGGAGGTATAGCTAAGGGCCTATGCTGGGGTAAAAACAAGAATTCCCTAAGCCTTTTCCTGGAATCAGAGTAATCCTGGCCTTCCCATTTAAAGTGCTCCCTCATGGAATGCAGAGTCTCTGAAAATGAGAAATCCTCAGGAGGAGAAGCTGTAGGAGTGGAATCATCCACATCAGAATCAGAATAAGGAGGATACTCCTGCAAATCTTCCATGAAGACTCAGAAGCCTCTGAACACTGTTCAAAACTATCAAACTCCGGTTCCACCTAGGCCTCTTATCAGGAGGGGCATAGAACCTCTAATCATAGTAATCAAATCTTCTGCCATTTAAGCATATCTTTCTTAGATACAGAACCCGAAATGCTAGGAGAAGCCCCACTGAAGCTGAACTTGGCCTACCTCTCAAAGAAGATTTGGCAACAGAAGGAGAGGCTCTAACTACCTTGGGAAGAGAAGGAAGAACAGTTACCTGAGAAGCCCCTCAGCCTGGCCTACCTCCTGAGAAGGCACATCCTGTAACAGTAAAGTTTCTGCCTGAGACTCCATGGAAACTCCTGGCAAAACCTCTGGCTCCACAGAGCCGTCTAAAGAACCGGCGTCCGGGACTGCGGTTCATCAACCCTAGGCCCGCTGTTTTGTCCTTTGGCGCTTCTTGGAGCGGGCCGGAGCATCCGACGGCATTTTATAATTGCAACGCTTCCCAAACACTAACCTGGCACAGTCTAACCTCCTTTTAATAGTGCGTTTGTTAAACCTAGCACAAGAGCGGCAACCAACAACGTCGTGCTCAGGCCCTAAACAAGGTATACACAAGGTATGGTAATCCCTATGAGGTATCTGTTTCCCACAAGAAATACAGTTATTCACTTTTTCTGACATCGGTTAAATACTGAGGCAAGAAAAACCAAAATGTTCTAACGGAGTACTTAGCCAACTCTGCTTCGGTCTGAAACTCCGGTTACGGAAATATTTCAGAACGCCAACCTGCACTCGCAGAACTGCTTCTGCATCGGACCATGCGGCAAAAAAGACTGAGGATATGACGTCGGTCATGCGCATTAGTACCCTGACGTACTGACGTCAGTCTAATGCGCCCTGACCGACGTCAGCCATATACTCTGGTATTCGGGCCGACTGGACAGCGGACTACGCAATAGTAAGGACTGCAGCAATGGGGAACGAAGAACATCTACATTCTGAACAGATTCAGACTTTCCTGCACCCTACTATATATCTGAAAGACCATTGCACCATTCACTACTATCCCAGTACTCCTTCGAATCACAGGACACACTCAGTGGTTCTTTCCAGACATCTCAGTAAATTTGGGTGTCAAATAATTCACATATTGTATAAACCTGTCATGAACTGTTCAGAACACTCATGCAGTACTGAAATACTTTTAGTCAATCTTTGAGCCTGCATGTCTCACTTGCAGCTCACTTTCACTATTATTTAATAAATTAATCAATGCTAACTACTATTTATATTATAAGTACTTCAAATCTGTGGTTAATATTGTGATTTTTGTATCACCTAAGTTATTTGCAACTTCTGTGATGCACGCTATGTTACATATAGCGTTTAATTATCCTGCATTTATAAACTTGACACCTGTTAAGTTACAAAGCTGCTTTGTTAGTCAGTTTTTACCAGTTTACACTGACATACATGTCCTCAGACTCTAAGAGAAATGTGCTGATCTATTCAAAGCTGAGTCTGACAGAGCTGCCAAGTATTCACTCCATCCCTCTGTTTAGGCAATGTTTTGGTGACTTGTGCTAAGGAGTTGCATATTGAATTGTAGTGTCTTCACCAGGACATACACAGACTACTATTTCTTAGCTGAACAGTGCAGTCCAACACTCAGTACATTGTGCAAGTAAAACATTTATAACAGTGGCTTCCTCACCTTGCATTCCTTTATTCAGCATGGAAGGTCGCTGTGCTGAGCATGCACAGACTGACTGATTCCCATTACCTCTGAAGATGTGGCCCACTTTGCTCATCTCTCACTCCCAATCCCCATCCACCTCTCCCTTCAGTATACTTATAGGGTTTGAACCCCCCCTTTCATGTCCATATTGCTACCACCCTAATATTCTGCTTACATGCTCCTTAACACACTTGTAGAGTCTGAACTCCTCCCTTTCATGCTCACATTGCTCCGCCCTTTACAGGCCACACCAAAGAAAAGTTAACATACTCACTCAGCTGCTCAGTCAGCAATTACTTAACCATAACTGTATAATCAGAATCAAAATGCACCAGAATAACTAAACTCTTCCTCTCTGCATCTGCAATTTAACAGTCTTTCACAGCCCACCACCAAATATTACCTCTACTCTTCATTAAACTCTAACTCCTTTATGGCCTGGAAATGAGGTCTGTCCCAAAGACGTGGATGGTGGAAGGTGGGAGGGAAGTTGAGGAAGAATGAAAATGGACAAAACACAGATGCATAGTTATGGTGAGCAAATAACATTTATAACTGATGTTGTCACTTTTATTCATTCCTCAATGAATGGGACAGAGTCCCCAGCTATGGTAACCTTGAGTGGCCCTCATGGAAGGATATTCCGCGGAACCACAGAAGTGAATACAGCTCTGTTTCTGGAGATGATATCCAATTTGTAATGATAAAAGTATAAGCATTAGGCCATATGACAGCTGCACAAATATCGTCAATGGAGGCTCTAGCACAAAAGGCAGCTGATGTAGCCATTGACCTAGTTGAGTGTGCTTTTGGTTATCTTGGCAAGGTTAGGCCTCTTAAGGAATAACCATAGGAAATACAATCTGTTATCCATTTTGCTAATGTAGTTTTTGAGACTGGTCTTCCCATCTTATTATTAGAGAAGGAGACAAATAATTGATCAGTTTTCCTAAATTCCTTAGTCCTGTGAAGGTAAAAGCCAAGTTGCCTATGGACATCTAAAATATGGAGGGTATATTCTCCTTTATTGTTGAATTTGGGAAAGAAAACTGGTAAATTAATCACTTGATTGAGGTTTGTTTCAGAGGCAACTTTTGGTAGAAAAGAAGAATTAGTATGTAAGCTAACTTTATCCTTGTGAAAAATCAAATACTGTAGTTTTGAAGAAAGTGTGTGGAGTTCAGATACTCATCTTGCTGAAGTTACAGCCACCAGAAAGACCATTATCCAAGACATTATCCAAGACAGAAACTTAAGATCTACTTTAGCTGAAAGTTCAAAAGGTGAATGTACCCAAGTCTGTAATACCAAAGTCAGGTCCCAAGGTAGAGTGGGATCCCGAACTGGAGGTCTAAGTACAATGGTACCTTTTAGAAAAGCCTTACACAACTTGGATGAAGCTAAAGGAGAAGCAATATCCCTGATGTGGTAGTTGGAGATGGCTGCTAACTGAAATTAGATGGTGGAGAAGCTTGAAAGATGGAGGAAAGGAAATCTAAGACAGCCGGGAGAGGAGCAGTGAAAGGATCCAACTCTCTCTTATGAGCCCAAAAGGAAGACCAATTCCTTTTGCTTTTATATATCTTCCTAGTCAAAGGTTTGTGAGACGAAAAATGAATCTGGTGAACTGGGAAGGAAATCCTGGAATGTCTAGCCATCACTGGAATTGGAGGAAACCATGCTGTCAGTCTGAGGCCTGCAATATCCAGATATATCATCCCTGACTGGTGTGACAGGAGGTCATACTAGGTGAGAACACAGAAAGGGAAACCACACTTGCTGAGGCTAGTAGGGGGCGGTGAGGATTACTCTTCTCTTCAACCAGAGCACTTTCTGAAGAAATTTGGGGATCAGAGGCAGGGGAAGGTAGGCATAAGGGAGACTGGAAGGCCAAACATGGACTGCAGCATCTCTCAGTGAACGTCCTTGATGGGGGGATTAGGGCAAAGAACCTGCTGCATTTGTTGTTGAGTGGAAAGACAAATAGATCACAGCACGGTTGACCCCATTTTTGGAAGATCATACTTGCCAATGGTTGACAGAGATCACTCATGAGGCATCACGATGGTCCTGCTGAGCTTGTCTGCTAAGATGTTGGACTTCTCCGGTAAGTGCGTCACTACAAAAAGGTAGATGGAGGAGATCGCCAACTGACAAACTCTCATTGCTTCTTGGCACAAGGGATAGGATTTGGTTCCCCTGTTTGTTGACGTACCAGACTACTGACATATTGTCCATTTGAATAGCAATAGTTCCTACTGGAAGACAGCTCTAATGGGGCCTGCAATGCTAGAAGCACTGCTCTCATCTCCAGGACATTTATATGCAATTTGGTCTCTTCTGTGGACCATGTGCCATGAATGGTCCATCCCAAGTAATGCCCCCCCCCACCCCAACTGGGAGGTCTCCATGGTCAATGTGGCACTTGGGGGAGAAAGAAAAAACTGACGCCCTTGGGAAATCTCTTTGGAGTGTATCCACCAGAGTAGGGATGTTCTGCAAACCTGAGATAATGTTATCAGATACTGATGAAAATATCATTCCACTGCTAGAGTTCAATGAAGAATTCTCATATGGAGTCATGCTGTGGGTATTAAAGTTATTGCAGCAGCCATTGACCCTAGTGCTTTGAGTACTATTTTTGCTGGGGGAGAAGGATGAAAAAGAACCTGTCTGACATGTAACTTAAAAGTAAGAACTCTGTTTAGAGGCAAAAGAACTAGACAACTGACTGTATCCAGACAAGCTCCTATAGACTCCAAGACATGAACTGGTTGAAGTTATGACTTGGCCAGACTGATTGTAATTCCCAGAGAGTGGGATAATTGGAGTAAATGATCCCTGGCTCTTTCCAGAAGATACCTGGTTGGTGCAGTAAGGAGCCAGTCACCTAAGTATGGAAACACTCTGAATCTGAGCAGTTTTAGATGAGCGGCAACCACTGCCATGCATTTGAATACCCTGGGAGATGTGGTGAGACCAAAGGGCAGGGCTCAGAACTGATTATGACTGGCTCTCAGTCAGAAGCATAGGTATCTTTGAGAGCACCTGTTCATTTTGATGTGATAGTATGCGTCTTGAAGACTGATAAAGCACATCCAGCCATCCTTCTGCAGGAGAAGCAGAATGGACTGAACTGTGATCAGCCAGAATTTGGAATTCTTTACAAACTGGTTCAGACAACTGAGATCCAAAATGGGTCTCAGGTCCCCTGTTTTGTTTGGCACTAAAAATAAAATTGAGTAGATTCTTGATCCTTTTTGGTGTGGTGGTACCTCTGGATGACTCTTTTGTCCAGCAGCTTTTGAATCTCTATAGCTGCTAACTCCCTCTGATTGGGTGGAACATTGGGGAGACATTTTCTTTTCTTTTGAGGAACTTGTAAAAAGGGGTGAAATATCCTCTGAATATGACAGTTTGCACACATGAATCTTTTGTGATGGCTATTCAGGCTTTTAGGTTCATGGACAAGCTCTCCCTGACTGCCTCCAGAGAGGAACAGTTGGGCAACCTTTCAGAAGTGCTGAAGGAATCTGTCCAAGAAGGAATCTTGAGACCCTTGATTCTGTGGACCCCCCCTCTACCACATGGGCGGTGTCTTCCATTGTATTTACCCCCCGCCTCTGGAGGAAAAGTATTTGTGTGACTCTTGGAAAGGTCCTTGAGATTTCTGGGACCACAACTTTTTACCACTGTGTAGATTCCTAGAGAAAAGTTTCTGTGGGGTAGAAAAGTAGATTCCAGAGACAAAGTCTGTCCATCTTTAATACTTTGGGAAAGTGTCTCTTTAACTGTTGGCCCAACAAAGAAGATCCAGGAAAAGGAGCATTGATGAATGATGCCTTGAATGGCTCCGCAAAATCACACAGCTGCATCCAGGCAGGTCTCCTAATGCCTATGCCTGAACCAGCCATCCATGAGGAACCTTCATCTGCATGTGAAAGTAACCTCATGGATGAGTTAGTAAAAGATTGCAGTGTGTCCAGTCATGAGAAAAAAAGACTTTTGTTCCTCTGCGAATATGGACCCAGGAGTAGAGTTACAGAGTTCCTCACCTAAGTCCCTCTGTAACCTAATGAAATGTACCAGCTAATTCAGCGACCATAAGGCAAAGGTCACTAAAGCATACACTTGCTTCCCAAACGTGCCCAATGCCACAGACTCCCAATTAGGGGGCTGGACAGTGGAGCTCTTTTCATCCAGTTCTGTTTTGGTAGCTGCTGCAACAACCATGGCATCTACAGGGATTCCTTGGTCCAGTGCTGTCTGTTGGAGGGAGAGCTCAAAAATTTGTCTGGGTGTTTGGGGATCGGTTCCACAGAGTCTGGTTCTTTCTATGCCCTGTGGGAGACCAGGTCTATTAAGCTCATCTGCAGGGAGGTAACCCAAGACATAGATGGTCCAGACCCAAAGGTTTCCAAGAACACAGATTCCTCCTGAGAAGGGGTTTGGGGGACCATCCACATCTCTGGCAAAGGATCTCTAAGATGTCTCCACACAAGACATCCTCAGGTGGAGATCTACAGGACCCTTCCCTTTAATCAAAATCGGTATCTTCTGTGAGGGATTCCTGTGGGGAATCCAAGTGCCTCTTCTTGCATGACCTCTTCTGAGGAACCTTTTAAGAGGGGTGTTCTGGAAAGGTGTCAGAGGATGCAGGGAGTTCCTTGGTGGGAACTGTTTGGAAGCTCAGACAGGCTGGCTTGTCCCTGAGGTGTAGGATGAGTAGACTCAGGCACAGGATCTCATGGGGAAACAGGGAATGGATCTGAAGGTGGAAGAGCCAAAACTGCTCTTCGGTGAGGGAGAACTCTCTTCACCACCTCGAAGGCGGAAGGCCCAGGAGAAGATGAAGACAATCCCACCAGAGCCATGACTCCTGGTGCAGATGATCCCAGGCCCTCTCCAACTCTCCACTGTGAGAGAGGAGTTAGAGCCAAGATGTCCAACACCAAAGCTTCGAGTGGAAGCGACACTTCTGAATCAGAGTCAACCTCTTGGATCCAAAGCCGATGCTTTAGCTCTGAAAACCATCATGCTCCATTGGAGTAGGAGCTGATTAGATCAGACATAGACCAGACAAGCCTCCACAGTGAAAGACAGAAGTACCTTCGGATCCGACGGTTTGACTCTGAGACCTCGGATGTGAGGGCTCCCAAACAGTAGGTTGGACAGGAGCAGAAGCAACAACAGGCTGAAGGGAAGGTTTAAGGCTCACAGATCAGATGGGAGATGGAGCCGACAAGACAGCCATCTGGATCTATGTTCTGAGGAATTTCCTCATCATCCTAGCCACCGCTGCCCCAGAAAGACTTCGGGAGGACCTAACAGAAGAAGAAGTGGAAGGTGGCCTGGAAGCCTGAAGACATTTTGGGGGTCTCCCGTAGAAAAGGAGACCTCAACCTCAAGTATACTGGCTCTAGCAAAAACCTTGGATTACAGAGATGAGGAGACCTGACTACAGTAGGTGTTGGAGTCCAAGACTTCAGATCTGAACTCTTAGAAATTTTCTTAGGTGGCTACGAAGGAGGCACTGATTTCAGAGACTGTGCAGGACAGTGCTTACGGTGCTCCATGGGCTCCTTGGATTTTGAGAGGGGGTCTGAGCCCTGATGTTGATGTACCAGAAGACACAGCAGAAGCTTGAAGGAGGCCTTTTAGAACAGGTCTATATTATAATATCGAATGGAACGAATGTCGAACAGCCGAAATATCAAAAGTGCCATTCAGATAACTTGGTTTTGTGAGGGGCTGTGCCCTCCACACCCCCCGCTAATTATATATACAAACTCCGAGACCACACTACAGTGAGGAAAGGGCAAAATTCCTGATCTTCACTGCACCCCAATCCCACAAACCAGAACTCGATGAACGGCACTTTCGATATTTCGGACATTTGATATTATAATATAGACCCTTTAGAACAGGTTTGTTCTTCATATCACTAATGGCCCCTGGAATTAAACGAAGCACAGATGGAGAAGGAGGTGTCCAAATGTGATGGGCCTAGACAATAGATGCAATCCCTGTGAGCATCAAAATTGGGGATCTTTTGCCCACAGGAAGTGCATTTTTTGAAACCAATAGGCTTTTCAGCCATACTGTAATACAACATTAGCTAGAAAACCTAACGACAAGAAAGGGAAGGAAAGTTTTTTTTTTTTTTAACAATTCAAACAGCAAGGGAAGAAATATACCAACAATGGTATGTGTAGAAAACACCTCAAAGTTAGGAAAAGAAAAAAGAAAAATTTACTAATAATGGTAACAACGAAGAGTACCGAGAGAAATTCTTTGGTAAAAAGAGAATGGAGGTACGGGAGAGTAATAGAGAAGAAAAGAATAAAAAAGAAAAAAAATCAGATGTTAAATGTAAAAAATATAAATTTAACACTCACTAAACCCATAATGAGCTCAAGAGATCGCGATCCCAACTGAACTGTAGAGTAGCAAACAAGATCTGAGGTAACACAGTGGTCAGGGGCACCATGGGTAAGGGGAGAGTTTGAGAGTTGGATCCTAGAATCTACAGAAAGTGGCAGAGTTAGATCCAAGGATTGGATTTAAACCCATTTGTTGATGAATGAATGAAATGATATCAGATCTGCAGATAAAACATTCCTCATACTTTCACAATTATTCAGAATAAACTTTAACATATGAACCTGACCATTCAAAATTCTGAAAATCAAAGCATACACTTTTTTCCTCATGCTTATCAATAGTCTTTCTATCCTTAGCAGAAATAGTAGGATTGGAATTAAATAAAAGTTATGTACTCACCATAACTATGCATCTGTGTTGTCCATTTTCATCCTTCCTCAATGAATGCATCTCAGATCCAACTCGGCTGCTTTTCACTAGATTCAAGGATCCAATTCTCACACTCTTCCCTTTACCCATAATGCCCCTGACCACTGTACAACTTCAGATCGAGTACGCTGCTACTATATAACTATCCAAATATACAGCATAATAATAATAATAATAATAATAATAATAATAATAATAATTATTTGTGTCTTTCGGCTTTTCCCGGTTAGGGGTCGCCACAGCGGAACTCCGGTCCGCTAATGACTGGTAGTGGATTTTTACGTACCGGGTTACCAGCCCTGACACACAACCTTCAATGAAAGCACACCCCATTCACGTATGCCTCCACACAGAAGACGCTCTAGCTGAGAATCGAACGGGACAACGTCTTGCTATGAGGTGACAACACTACCGCAGCACCACCACCACAGTTACAATAATACAGAGAAATAGTATAGTAACATAACAGGAGCTCAAACAGGAACTGTGGTTCCAAAAAAAGAAATTGTGTACTCACCATCACGTTCCAGGTGTGTTGTCCATCTCACCTTCACTCTGTACTGGTTAGGTTCAGAACTTATCCACAGTTCCGGCGCGGCTTTATACAAAAGCTTGAGGTCTTCCACTAGCTCTTGCTGATACCTTATCCCAAGATGATCTAGGAAACTCCCCAGATTTTGTTTGCTAGCATAATAACAGGAGCATATAACAAACTTACTACTTTAAGAGATATTAAGAAGGCCAGAGAACATTAGTCACCAGAAGTTAATGGTTGGGGGAAGGAGGGTTAGATGTAAGAATGAAAGCGAGATGGACAACACATGTGGAACATTATGGTGAGTACATAACTTCTTTATGTGATGTTGTCCTAGCTCACCTTCATTCTGTACTGGTTGGGACAGAGTCCCTAGCACCATCTTTCTTGGAGGCTCAAGGGAGAATATTCTTCAGAACAGTGGACTCAAAAGAGGCCCTGCCCCTGGAGGCCAAATCAATTTTTAATGAGTAATAAAGGTATGAAGCCTTGCCCATGTTGCCACAGCACAAATGGTATCTTTTGGCAGTTTCACCCGAAAGGCGGGAGAGGTAGCTACAGTTCTTGTAGAATGACCTTTTACTTTGTCGGGAAGTTCTTTGTTCTGCGAGTTATAGGTAAATGTAATACAATCTCATAAGCCATCTGGAAAGTGTGACCTTAGTAACTGGAGTACCTTTCTTGTAGTCCGAGAAGGACACAAACAATTGGTCAGTCTTTCTAAAGTCCTTCATTCTATGCAAGTAGAAATGTAATTGTCTATGTATATCTAGTTGATGTAGCATATATTTTGCCTTATTACTGTAGTTGGGAAAGAAAACAAATACGTCTATGGATTGGTTTAAGTTAGATTCTCAACATACTTTAGGGAGAAAGGTTTGTTCATAGAGACACTGTGTTTGTGGAAGAACATATGGGGGGGGGGTTCATAGATAATGTCTGTAAACTCCGAAAGTCTCTTAGCTGAAGTGATAGCTATTAAAAGAATTGTCTTCCAAGTTAAAAAATTTAGATCACAGGATGATGCAGGTTCAAAAGGGGGAAGAATCAAATGGGATAAGACAAAATTCAGGTCCCATGGTGCTAGAGGTGCATTAATGGGCAGTCTTAATAGAACAGTACACCTCAGGAACGCTTTGCAAAGTCTGTGGGACATTACGTTTGGCCCCGATTCACCTATACAGAAATGTGAAATTGCTGCTAATTGAACACGAATAGTAGCTGCAGCTGCACCCTCATGAAATAGTTTTTCCAAGAACTCCAGTATGGAAGATATAGGGGCAGAGAAAGAGTCAACATGATTATTCAAGCACCAAGAGGAAAATCTCTTCCATTTGCTGATATACAATTTTCTTGTTGAAGCCTTATGAGATGAAATCAAGATACGTTTCACTGAAGGGGAAAGGTCAGGTAGCCTGGCTATGTTTGAAGTCGCAGCAGCCATACTGTCAATTTGAGGGTAAATGTAATACAATCTGAGCTTTCCTGACGCATGAGTCAGAAGATCTGGAACTGGTTCCAGAACCCACAGCTCCTCCTGGAGATGAGGCCAAAGGAAGAGGAACAAGATTTGATGAGGCCAGTAAGGTGCGGCAAGTATTAAGGTCCTTCCCAAGGAGCTGACTTTCTGAAGAACTTTGGGCATCAACGGGAAGGGAGGGAAGGTATAGAGGAGACCCATGGGTCAGTCATGTACAACTGTTTCCCTTGGTGATTCCCCAGGGAGGAGATTAGGGCAAGATAGCTGCTGCATTTGGCATTCATAAATGTGGCAAAAAGATTGTAGCAAAACTGGCCTCATTTGCATGAGACCATTTCCACTATCTCTTGTTTCAGGGACCACTTGTCACTCTGCTGAGTTTGTCCGCTATCAAGTTGGATTTCCCCAGGATATGTATTGCTATCAGAAAAAGTTGGGAAGCAATTGCCCACTAACATACTCTCAGCGCCTCCTGACAAAGGGGGTAAGACCTGGTTCCTCCTTGTTTGTTTACATACCACACAACCGACATGTTTTCTGTCTGTATTGCAATAACTCCTAGTGGAAGAAAGTCTTGGAATGCTTGCAATCCTAAAAGCACCACTCTCACCTTTATGACATTGATGTCCAAATGGGCCTCGTGATCCTGCCAAGTGGCTTGGACTGTCCTTCCCAGGTAATGTCCTCCCCTATCTGGGAAGTGTCTGTGGTCACTGTGGCTAAAGACTGTGGAAAAACAAAAAGTCAATCTAATGTCACATGAGTGGAGTGAAGCCACCAATGAAGGTCCTTCTTGCAAGATTCCATTATAATAATTTGGTGGGACATGGGTAGTTCCTGCATGGACCACTGAGTGAACAGCAACCACTGCAGAATCCTCATGTGGTGCGGCACCAGTAGAATCAAGTTTATCACTGCCGTCATGGTCCCCAGTACTTTCAGGACTGTCCTTGCTTGAGGCTTCCTCTTGAAAAGAAGGTTTATGATCTGATATCAAAGGACTTGTACTCCTTCTGGGGGAAGCTTTGCCATCATTTTTGTAGTATCAAGTCTGCTCCTATAAAAATGATACCCTGATGGCAATAAGGCAGATTATTTTGTAATTTATTGTGATCCCTAGATGACAGCAGAGCTTGTGATGTCCGAACACTTTTCTTAGTAGATACTCAGTGGTGGCGGTTAGGAGCCAGTCATCTAGGTACGGAAACACTCAGAATCCTAGGCATCTCAGGTGAGCCATGACTACTGCCATACATTTGGTGAACGCTGTAGTGAGACCAAAGGGCAGAGCTTAAAACTGGTAGTGACTGGATCCCGGCCAAAAGTGCAAATAACTCCTAGATCGCCTGTCCATTTTTATGTAGTAGTACGCATCCTGGAGATCTACAGAGCACATCCAATCGTCTTGTCCCAGAAAAGGGAGTATTGACTGTAGTGTTACCATCCAAAACTTTGACCTTCTTACTGATTTGTTTAATTTGCCAAGATCCAGGATGGGTCTTCAGTCCCCTGTTTTCTTTGGAACTAACAAGAACCTTCAGTAAGTTCCGGATCCTATTTGGTCTATAGGGACTGTTTGAATGATTCTTTTGTCTAGCAACTTTTGTATTTCTAGTGTTGCCTGTTCCCTTTGACTGGGTGGAACGTCCGGGATGGGGAAAGAAAAGGGTATCGAGTAACCTCTGGATATGATGTTTTGTACCCATTTGTCTTTTGTTATTTTTAGCCAGGCTTTTGGGTACAAAGATAAGGGGTCTATATTATATAATCAAAAGTTTAATTCAGTGAACGCTCACATGAGCGAAAATGTTGGATATCGAAAGGGTGTTTGTGGGGTTGTGGTACAGTGAGGAGTGGGATATTTGCCCTTTCCTCACTGTAGTGCGATCTCATAGTTGGAATATATAGTTATGGGGGTGTGGAGGGCACAGCCCCCCACAATAAGCAGCTCGATTTCCAGCGTTTTTCCTCATATGAGCGTTTGCTGAATTAAACTTTCAATTATATAATATAGACCCAAAGATAAGTGACCCCTAAGTGCCTCCAGAGAAGGACAGGTGGGCCTTCTTTCAGGAGCACTGGAAGGGCTTGCCAAGGAAAGATTCTCTGTTGCCCTGATTTTACAGACCCCCTCTGAAGCATGGCCGGTTTCTTCCATTACTGCTTCCCCCCCCTGCCCCTGGGAGAAGAATCACCAAGTGTGTCCTGAAAAACTCTGGGATTTTCAGAACCACATTTTTCCTCCATTTTGACCTTTTGGACAAGTCTAGAAGGTAGGGAAAAACAGACTCCCATGGCAGAAAGAGTTTTTCCTTCTTGTTCACACCTGGTCAGTATGTCTTTGACTTTAGGCCCAAACAAGGATGAGCCATCGAAGGGGGAGTTAACAAAAGAAGATTTGAAGGGCTCCGGAAAGTCACACGGGCTCATCCAGGAATGTCTCCTTAGGGAAATTCCTGAACCTGCTGCCCTACTCATTCCATCAGCTGCATAAAAATGAGTCTCATGGAGGAGTTTACCACTGAATTCAAGGTGGAGAGCTGGGAAGAAACTTTTTCCATTACCCCCTGAGCTACTGAACCCTGGAGGGCATCTCCTAGCTTCTTCAGGAGATTTCTCTGCAATCTGGTAAAATGGGTGAGATAATTCAGGGACCTGAGTGCAAAGGTCACTGAAGAAACAGTATGCTTTCCATATCTGTCCATTGTACGAGACTCTTTGTTTGGAGGACAGACAGAAGAGAATGTCTCTGACCGTTCCTTTTTGGTGGCTGGGTTGGGACCTTTCATAAGAAAGTTTTTATCGGTGGGGGATGTAATGAATTTATTTGGCCTCCAAGGGAAAGGCTCCACTGAGTCTGTAGACTCCCACACCTTTCGACAAACTAGGTCCATCAGTTCATCTAAAGGTGGAGACACCCAAGTGGTGAAAGGGCGAGACCCAAAAGCCTTCAGGTAGACAGACTTCTCCTCAAAAGGGTTAATGGGCTTCCAGCCACCTCTCTGTTTAAGTATTTCTAGGATGTCTGCAAAAGATACATCCTCAGAGGGTGACCGTGGGGACCCTTCTGACTCATCAATGTCTGTATCAGATGTGGCGGACTCCTCTGGGGTGTCTAAATGCTTCCTCTTACATAGTTTCTTATGAGGGAACTCTTCAGAAGGGTATTCTGGAGAGGTTTCAGAAGAGAGGAATTCACCCAATGGGGCATCATGAGGTCTACGGTCTCCGCATCTCTATGAATGCAGTGGTGCTGAGACAGATCTTGGTGCCTTAGGGGGAGGAATGACTGGACCGGAGAGTGGAGCTGCCTGTAGGGACAGCACTCTCATCACCTCAAAAGCCACCGCCCCTGATCCGAGGAAGCTCCCAGCTCCGAAGAATCGGAAGGCATCCCCGGAACCAAGGGAGTTTAGCTCTGAGGCCGATATAGGAGCAGAGCCCCCCCCCCCATGCCAAAGCCCCAAGAGACAAGTTCGGATCTGAGAAATGTCAGAGCCGCCTGTCCTCTCTGGACCTGACTGCAAAGTGTCAGCTCCTAGACTCCTCAAGTTCAGACGGAATCGAGGACATCAGAGCAGTAGTAGGGGCCAAAGATCCTGGAATAGGTCTCTGTTCCAACGGTTCCACTATGACCAGCTCCAGACATTCTGGCTCCGAAGTCCCAAGTCGGATTGGAGGAGGAATCAATGGTGACAAGGTAGGCTCATTTGCTTCTAAAACCCTCTGGGTTGGCTTCAACAAAAGTTTGGCAAGTGCCAGTGTCCACACCACGCAATCCACATCATCATCTGAAAGGCTCCCGGAGGATAGAGTGAAGGGAGCAGTAGATCTTGAAGCTTGCAGAATTGGAGATCTCAGTGTTAAAAAAATGGGTTCCAGTTCTGGGGACTGGCTCCAAACTTGAAACACCAATCACTGAAGGAGCTGAGGTGGAAGGACTTTCAGGCCCGACAGGCTTCGGGTCCAACAGACATTTTTGGTAATTTTTTTTGTCCACTCAGACAGCCTCTGATGAAGAAGACCTTTTACTGGATTCTTTAGATTTTGAAGAAGGGGAAGAGCTCAGCTTGGAAGAACCCTGACCCACTTCTATAGCCTCTGCAAAGGGGATCTTCAACAATCCCCTAAGGATCAATTTGTTTTTCCCTTTCAAGATGAACCCTGTGGCTAAAAGAATGGCAAATGGCACAGGATTGTTGAAGGTGTACTTCTCCAAGGCAGTACATGCACAAAGTATGCCCAGCAGTCATCAGTCATGGACATTTATTTATTTACTTGCAGTTTTATTACCAGGGAAGTCCACTGGGCCGACTTGACCCATTTTCAGTGGAGGCCTGGGGAGAAAAGCTCCAAGGTGCATTATACAATTTAGATACAACTGATAGTTAATATTAAAGATAATATTATGTAGAATAGCTACTCATAAATGCATTCAATACCATGCATAGTTAAATTCATTAAGCTTGAAGGTAGGGATCATACAGTTTCATTTGAGGAAAACAGATGTGTTAGGTTTGGAAACAGTTTACATACAAACCTTTTAAAAATATATAAATACGCTTTATATACAAACATCAACAGTAGAATGCTATTTACAATATTTGCAAGGTTGGGCTGTGTGAGGGTAGCTGTAGGAGTTGTTGAGAGCCCAGAGAGAAGCTATAGAAATTGTTGAGAGCTTAGATAGGCTCATAGGAAGATAACTATGAGAGTTGTAGAGCTTGGGAACCAGAGAGGGAACCCCCTTTGATTAGGTTGGGTGAAGGCAGGTACATTTCCATTTAGTGGACAGGTGTTTGAATAGTTGGGTTTTGAAGTTTTCTGAGTTTGGTATGGTTCTTAGTGTGGAGGGAAGGGAATTCCATTTATTGCCTAGTGAGAACGATAGGAGAAGTTGGCCAGCAGGACGTTTAGGTTTATGGATAGTAATTAGGTTCTGATTTTCAGATATGAGAGCTCTGTTGGGTGTATAAGGGGGAAGGATGTTAAAGTGAGGCATTCTGTTGGGTGAAATATGAGTCTACATGCAGTAGTGAGTTGGGGATAGTTTAGGTAGTTTGGGAGTTCAAGCCAATTCAGGGATTGTAGGGTTAGGCAGTGATGGGTGGTATTTTTAGATTTAGAGGCAAATTTAGAGAATTTGTTGTAGCAGTTTTCTGGTCTAGAGGTGATAGAGGAGGACAGATTGGTTAGGAGAGGGGCTCTGTATAATAAGGAAGGAAGAAGATAAGTCGAGGCCAGAGTTTGCCTGGTAGAGTTGGAGAGAAAGTGATTATTCCTATACAGCATACCTAGCTTTTGGTGGGTTTTCTTAATATTTTGTTGAATATGAATATCAAACTTGAGGTGTTCATCTACAGTAATGCCAAGTAGTTTGGCAGAGGGAACCACTTATATAGGTGAGTTGGTTTGACTATAGACTTTAAAGTTGTTTTTATCATAGGAGAGTGTGTTTGTGGGAGGGAACAGTACAATCTTTGATTTATTTGCATTGAGAGAGAGGTGATTTTGGTGCATCCAGTTTTCAGTTGTTGAGAAGGCAGTTTGGGTTCTAGTCAGCAATTCAGAAAGGTTTGAGGCATAGCAGACTAAGGCTGAATCGTCTGCATATTGAATGATTTTAGCATCAGGAATAGCAGTGTGAAAGTTATTGATGAAGATGTTAAAAAGCATTGGCCAAAGGATGGATCCCTGTGGTACACCAGTTGGGGTAGGTAGGAAGGAAGAGATGGAGTTCTTCCATTTGATTGCCTGTGATCTGTCTGATAGCTGGAGAACCAGGATAAAGCATTTTGTGAGAGATTAAGGTTTGAGAGATGACAGAGAAGGTGTTTGTGGGAAACAGTATCAAAGGCTTTAGACAAATCGAGTAAAACAGTAGAAACTAAGTGTCCTGAATCTCGGTCATGATTGACAGTATCTAGGAAAGAGAGTAGAGTGGTTATTGTGCACAGCAACGGTTATCCCACTCCACAAGGGGGGAGCCACCATGGACCCCGGGAACTACCGCCCCATTAGCCTGACAAGCCTGGTCTGCAAGGCCATGGAATGTATTATCATGGAACTTCTAACCAAAGACATTGGTAATCTCCAACCTCTGGACACAACCCAGTTTGGGTTTGTAAAAGGCAGATCACGTCTCCTAAACCTGATAGACTTCTTTGAAGCAGTCACCAAAGCTGAAGACGAGGGTAAGGTGGTTCACACAGCCTATCTAGATCTTGCCAAGGCTTTCGACACCATCCTCCACTCTGGAATTATAGATAAACTCACTAAACTAGGCTTAAATCCCCATGTCACAAGATGGGTTGCCAACTGGCTCACTGACAGAATCCACACTGTGAAAGTAGCAGACTCCAAATCCGACTTCAGACCAGTGACATGTGGAGTACCACAAAGTTCAGTCCTGGGTCCTCTCCTGTTTGGTATCTACTTCTCTGAAGTACAGGCTAACACAGAAGGTCTTTGGTTAATGAAGTTCACAGATGACTGCAAACTAAGAGCCATAATCAAAACTCTTATGATGTGGACATCCTACAAAAGGGCCTCACTGAGACAGATGCCTGGTGTCAAAGCCATGGCCTCAAGCTCAATGCCAAAAAGTGCCTTGTCATCCCCTTTGGTAAAAACTCTGTACCCATGAACTACAACATAGGTGGTAGTATACTTAACACCAAAAGTGTGATAAGAGACCTTGGGATGCAGGTGGACAGTAGTCTCTCCTTTGATAATCACATCGCCACAGTAGTCAGGAAATCCTTCTATGTGGCACACCTCATCACAAATCGTTTTTCATCCAGAAAAAAAGAGGTCATTGTTCCCCTCTACTCATCACTCATTAGACCTATTACAGAGTACAACGCCCCTTTTGGTATGTACCTCACAAGACATCTACAACAACTGGAAAGGCCACAGAAATACCTCACAAAGAGGATTACCAGCCTCAAACGGATGCCCTACGCAGACAGTCTCAAAAAACTCTAGCTTTACTCCTTCACATATCATCTACTCAGAGGTGATCTCTGCCTAACATACAAAGCTATGTTGGACATGCTCCACTTAAAGAAATCCTAATCCCTCCGAGCTACACGCTCTAGGGACCTAAACCTTGTCACCACAATAAACAGAAAATGCCAGAGGGATAGATTCCTGTCACAGAGACTTCCCATACTCTGGAATAAACTACCTATCTATATCAAACAAAGCTCCTCATTAGTACTCTTCAAGAAAAATCTTGATGATTGGATGTGAAATAGGAAATTCACCCCGGGGATCACTTCTGTGGCTCTGCTCGACAGGCACAGGAAAATAATTTTCTTGGGTGTCAAAAGCCAGGGTACCTTTTTGGCTGGGCTTGTATAGGCCCTAGGGCCTAGTGCCTACCTATGTACCTATGGCCTGGATGGAAGCCATGCTGAGTAGGAGTGAGAACATTGTTTAGGGTCAGGAAAGGCATAAGTTGGAGGTGGATGCATTTTTCTAGGATTTTGAAGATTGGTGAGAGCAAAGCAACGGGGTGAAAGTTTGAGATGCTGGCATTTTTGCCTCCTTTATGAAGAGAAAGAATATAAGCTGAGCATCAGAGTTTGAGGACTATTGATTCTTTTATGGATCGGTTAATAATGATGCTGATTGGGAGAGCAATGCCATCAGCAGCACATTTTAGGAAGGAATAGGGAATATTGTCGGGAGCATTAGAGCAAGGTTTAAATTTGGACAAAAGTTTTTTTATAAAGTTAGTGGAGATGGGTTTGAGTTCAAACAGATGAAGTGAGTTAGAAGGGGGAGACTGTAGAGCAGTTGGGTTATTATTGGGAAATGTCTTGGTGAGGGTAGTAATAGTTTCTATGAAAAATGAGTTAAATTCAGAGCCTAGTTCGAGGTCAGATTTACTTGGGTCAGGACATGGATTATTCTTGGAGCCTGGATTGAGGAGTGAGTTTGAGTTCCAGAACTGTTTGGGGTTTTTATTGTTATTGGACTGAAGTTGGATATAGTAGGAATTTTTTTTTTTTTTTTTTTTTTTTGTGATTAGTCGTTTTTCATGGTTGTGGAACTGTTTATATTGGAGCAAGGTATTGGCCAGTTTATTGTTTTGGTAAAGCTTCCATAGTTTGTCTCTGTGGTGCATAATCTGTTTTGTCTCTTGGATAGCCAAGGAGCAATTTTAGTTTTTATCCTTTTGTTTCTTAGTGGGGCTAGTGAGTTTAAAAGTATCAAGGAAGACAGAGTTGAAGTATTCTATAGCCTTGTCAAGAGGAAGGATGTTTAGAATTTGTCAGTTCATTTGTTTGAAAGTATTTGAGAAAGTAGTTGGGTTGAAGCTACTGAGGTTACGAGTTTGAATGTATTGATGCTGGTGTGGGGAGGAACTAGTTGAGCGATGCATAAAGGCTGGGAGATAGTCGCTAAAGGTATCAGGAATTGTGCCAGAACTGGTTATTTTTTTGGATCTGAGACTAGGATCCAATCTATAGTGGATCCGGGAGGGTTTATTTTGTTAGGTTAAGTGATGAAGAAGATTATTTGAGTGAAGTTATAGAGGTTAATGGATAGGAAGGGAGAGGGGCAACTGATTTTATTTCAGTCAATATTCACATCACCAAGGATATAAGTTTCATAGTTAATTTCAGTAGAGGCCCATAGGAGAATATTTTCAAGTGTAGAGATATTGTTACCAGGTGAGATATATAGGGCAATGATACAGATATTTTTATGTTTATTTAGTTTTAGAATTCCAGCAGTTAGTTCAGTGTTCTGGAATAGAGGAATTGGAATTTGGAGGGGAATTAAGGTAAGAAGGCTGGAGTAGACAAGGGCAGTGCTGCCACCTTTTTTATTTAGTCGGTCATTTCTGAGACAAAGAAATCCTGGGGGCAGAATCTCAGAGTTGGAGATAAAGGGCTTGAGCCAGGTTTCAGAGATGGCTAAGATATCTGGTTGGTTATGGCTTAACCAAGCTTGAAATTGGTGTACTTTGTTGTTTAGACTTTGTGCATTAATTGTAAAAATCTTTAGGGTGTTGAGATAGGAAGAGGGTAAGGGATGAGTGTTGTTAATAAAGGATGTAGGACCGGGGTTAGGATGGATATCACCAGCTTGGACTAGGTTGTTGAAGGAGATATCCTTTAGCCACATTGGTCTGTTAGGCATGAATTTTGGTAGACTGTAGATTGGAGCAGGTGACAGTGTTTTGACTTTAGAGAAAAGTTTAGGGTGAAATAGGTGCAGAGGGTTGGGCTGAATGAGAGAAGAAGAGAAGGTGGGTTTGTATGGTAGTTGTCTTTGTAGGTGGTATTGGATAAGCATAGGTGGAATATGAAGTAGCATAGTATAAGGGAAGTAGGAACATAAAGAGGAGGCAGGGGGGGACTGCAGGGTGTGATAACTTGAGGAGAGCATGTTGGAGCAAAGAGAGAGTGGTATGTGTGGTTAGGAAAATAGAGAAGGCTATGAAGAAGAAAGGGTTTAAAAAGTGATGGAGGTATTCTAGAGATTTAAGGAAAGAGGAAGGGACTATAATTATTGGGTGCAGTACATATTACAGAGTTTAAGAAGGATGGATATAGGTGGGAGGTGTAATGGGGAGAGCTGGTATTGGGAAATTATGCTGAGAGGGTGGGGTAAGATAGGAATAAAGCTAGGAGTACTGGGGGTAGGTGGAAATTGGGGGCAGGGTAGGGGAGTGGATTGAGCCCGTAGGGCGAATGGAGCAGGAAAGACACTAGAAGAGAGTATGACAGAAAAAGTATCAGCAAACAGCAGTTTAAAGGCTGTAGTTGGAAGGTATGAGCTAAATATTTCCAGCCAGAAAATGAAGGCTGCCTTTACAGAGGATGGTTTAGCGGGGGGGGGGGGGGGATATTTACAGCCTAAGGATATTAACTCACAACCAACTGTAAAAATCAAACTGCAAATAAATAAATAAATACATATATCAATGAAATACATGCTATATGTATATATATATATATATATATATATATATATATATATATATATATATATATATATATATATATATATAAAACACACAAACACACTAAGGGAGATGCCTTCTAATTTAAATGGGCCAAGCAGCCGTCTAACTTAAATGAGCTAGCTTAATTAAAGACAAAAATCAACCAAATAAAATAACTCTCTAACAAATGATTTTAACAGGAATTATGTCAAACACACACACACACACACACACACACTAAGGACAAAAGCCCTCTGATTTAAATGGGCCAAACAGCCCTTTAAGTTAGCTTAATTAAGCATGTAACAACTAAATTTAAACAGCTCTCTAAAAATGAGCTTGTCAATAAATATTTTAAAAGCACATGCTAAGGGAAAAGCCGGGATAGGGTAGGAAAAGGCCTTGAGAAAAAATGACAGCCAACAATTCATAAACAAAGGCAGCGAGCTTAGCAAAACTGCTAAACAGGTAATTAACTAACTCCAAAAGGAGAAAAAAAGCACTATTAAGAAGAATAAACAATCAAAAATATTTTACATAGCCAGTGCCAGTATGAAGCACTCAATCTTGTTTTAGCGGCAAACGAGATCTGGGGAGTTTCCTAGAGCATCATGGGATAGGGCATCACCCACGAGCTTTTGTATAAGGCTGAGTCAGAACCGAGGATCAGTTCCAAACCCAACCAGTACAGAATGAAGACGAGATAGGATATCACATCAAAAAATTTCATCATGTTAGTCCCAAAGACATGGATAGGAGAAGGTTGGGGGGAGTTGAGGAAGAACGAAAATGGGCAACACAGATGCATAGTTATGGTGAGTACATAATTTCATATCTGATGTCATTTTCATTCATCACTCAATGAATGGGACAGAGCCCACAGCTATGGCAACCTTGGGAGGCCCTCATGGAAGGATGTTCTTGGAGAACCTCAGAACCAAATGCAACCCTGTTTCTGGAGATGATATCCAACTTCTAATGAGCAATAAAGGTAGAAGCGTTAGACCAAGTGGCAGCTAAACAAATATTGTCAATAGAAGCTCTGTCTGAAAAGCCAGCTGAAGTGGCCATTGACTTAGTTGAGTGTGCTTTTGGCTGTTTTGGCAAGGTTAGACCTCTTGAAAAATAAAATAAAATAAAATGTAAAGTAAACCGGCACCACGACACTCGACACTTAAACAGCAGGAAATTTATTAAGGCTTGCTAATACTAGAGTTTTACCAATACAGACTTCTTCAGGCAAACAGTCAGCTGATTTGAAATATATGATTTAAATAAAAAAGGAAATGGTCATGTGACTACACCTTTAAAGAAATAACACAAAAAAGGGTAACACAAATACTTTACACATACTAGGAATACTAAAAAAATAGAAAAATCTGCATATAACATAAGTAAAAAACATATACTAAAACTTTTATATCTATCTGTGGGTCAAAACTATTTAATTTTATTTTATCTTTCAGAACTGGCTTTATTGTCACACTTTCATTGAGACTAGGTGGACAGTGTGCTTTAAAATGTATTACCAACTTATTTTCAATAATTTCTGTGCAGTTCTTCAGGTCACCACTTCTTAAGCTTTCCTGTATATTTTGTAAAATAAAAAAGTAAAATTTGTGAGATGTGTCTGTTTGTTTAATATGCCTGTATAATGCATTTGTGTCTAGCTGCCTTCTAATGTCAGATATATGCTCACAAATTCTCTCTTGAAACTTTCTGTTAGTTTTACCTATATAGAAGCCACTACAGATCAGGGATTTTGCCATGTATATTATGTTTTTAGCATTACATGTCTCATGGCATCTAAGATGGAATGGTTTTAGACTAACTGGATGCTTAAAAGTTGTTTCTGAGAAGACATACCTGCACAGAATTGACAACTGTTACATTTTGGGTTCCATACTTGGATATCGATACTGTGTTTGTATACTTCTCCTGTTCCTTATAACATAAGATATTTTTTAAATTACTAGATTTTTTATACCCAAAAAGTAGGAATATATTGCAACATGTACCAGTGTTTTTTAATAATATCCTACATTTGATGAGTAAGAACATTGCGGGATAAAACACACCTAAATAAACCTCTTTTTGTGTCCTTAACTTTATCATTATTACTTACTGAAATAATGTGGTTATCAGAAAATAAGAAGTTATGTTCTTACCATAACGTTCCATGTTAGTTGTCTTCTTCTCGCCTTCTTTCTTGCTGGATGGGTTCGGAGCCGATCCTCGGCTCTGACTCGGCCTATACTATAGCTCGAGAGCTATTTTTACCGGCTCAAGGCAGCCCTTTAACCCACAATACCATGCGCTAACTCCCCAGATCTCATTTGGAAGCTAAGACATAGTATAAAAATAATATTATAATCCTCATTTGCAAGTACGGGCTCCCTGCTAGTAACACTAAGGATACGGGGAAACCGTAACATGTTGTATCTCCAGAAATGGAAGGACTCAGAGACCTTAAGTCTATCCAGGCTGGGGGGCAGGAGGGAGGGAGGGACACAAGAAAGAAGGCGAGAAGAAGACAACTAACATGGAACGTTATGGTAGGTACATAACTTCTTAATGTTAAGTTGTCATTCTCGCCTTCATTCTTGCTGGATGGGACAGCGTCCCTAGCATCTTAGTCCTGGGTGGCTCAATGGAACAGACTCCTGAGTACAGTGGAACCAAAGTCAGCTCTATTTCTGGAGGCTATATCAAGTTTGTAATGGGCAATAAAGGTATGTTTGGAAGCCCATGTAGCTGCTGCACATATGGCATCTAGTGGTAACCTTGCTTGAAATGCCGTTGATATTGATAGTGCCCTGGTTGAATGAGCCTTAGGCCTAGACGGAAGTTGCCTGTGTCTCAACTCATAGACAAAGGTAATAATAGATGTCAACCATCTGGAAAGAGTAACCTTCGATACCGGAAGCCCTTTCTTTCCTGCAGCATAAGAGAGAAAGAGCTGGTCCGACTTTCTGAATTGTTTTGTCCCGTCTAGATAATACCTTAATTGGCGATGAACATCTAATGAATGTAATTCCTGTTCAGCCCTGTTGGCATAGTCTGGGAAGAAGACAGGCAAGTCAATGGAGTGGTTTAGATTTGCTTCCGAGGACACTTTTGGTAGGAAGGAAGGGTTTGTTCTGAGAGTTACCCTGTCTTTGTGAAAGACCAAATAAGGGGGACTGACAGACAAGGCTTGAAGTTCCGATACCCTTCTGGCAGATGTTATGGCTACTAAAACAGAGTTTTCCAAGAAAGAAGCTTGAGGGAGCAAGAAGCTGCAGGTTCAAAAGGAGGCAGAATCAATGAGGTTAGAACTAAATTCAAATCCCATTGTGGAGGTGGATCTTTAACTGGAGGTCTAAGCAAAATGATGCCCTTGAGGAAGGCTTTACAGAGTTTGTGGGACATAATATTTGCTTCTGAGAGCCCAACATGAAAATTAGCAATGGCCGCTAATTGTACCCTGATAGTGGCCGACGATGACCCTGAATGAAAAAGCTCAGCCAGAAAGTCTAGAACCTTATGAATGGGTGCATGGAAAGGATCTAAGGACCTAGTTTGTGCCCAGTGCGAAAAACGCTTCCATTTACTCGTATACGTCTTCCTAGTATTGGACTTATGGGAAGCCAGAATGATATCACGAACAGGAGGAGAAATAAGGGGAAGCCTGGCTATGGCTGGAAGTGGAGCAACCAAGCTGTGAGGTTGAGGGAATGAAGAGACTGATGCAGCTTGACCGTGAGATGGGTCAACAGATCCGGAAGGGGTTCCAGATGCCAAGGCTGTCCCAGTAGGTAACTGTGCAGGAACGGAAACCATACTTGTCGAGGCCAAAACGGGGCAATGAGGATAATTTTGGATCTCAATGCGGTTGCTTTCTGAATTGATTGCGGGATCAATGGTAAGGGAGGAAAGGCATATAGAAGACCCCGGGGCCAATCGTGAACAAGAGCGTCTCTGGGGGGATGGCCTGGTAGAGGGAAGAGTGTAAAGAAGTCGAGGCACTTGCTGTTTTGAGGAGTTGCGAAAAGATCGCAGCAGGGCTGGACCCACTTCTGAAATATTCTGTCTGCTACCGCTTGATTTAGAGACCACTCGTGAGGCATGAGGATAGTTCTGCTCAATCTGTCCGCTATGACTTTGGACTTTCCGGGGATGTGCGTTGCTATCAGAAACCGTTGAGAGGAAATCGCCCATTGCCAAAGTCTGAGTGCTTCTCGACATAGGGGGTAGGACTTTGTTCTGCCCTGCTTGTTTATGTACCACACCACAGACATATTGTCCGTTTGAATTGCTATAGTCCCTGTGGGAAGAGAGCTCTTAAGGGCTTGCAACGTCAAAAGCACCGCTCTCATCTCCAGGACATTTATGTGCAGGTGGCGTTCTGATTGTTGCCATGTGCCCTGGACCGTCCTGCCCTGATAATGCCCCCCCCCACCCGATCAGGGAAGCATCCGTTGTCACCGTGGCAACTGGGGGGGGGGACAAAGGGTCTGCCCTGAAAAAGCTGAGGGGAAACCATCCACCAGGAAAGATGATTCTTGCAAGATGGGGTTATCAAAAAGTTGTGAGTCATTGGTAGCTGTTGAAATGACCACTGAGAAAACAGCATCCACTGAAGGAGCCTCATGTGGAAGCGGGCTAATGGGAGTAGAAGAATCGCTGCTGCCATGAGGCCTAACGCTTTCAATACTAGCTTGACTTGAACTCTGTTGGGCTGAAACAGGGACTGAACATTCCGCCTTATGTCTGTCACTCTCTGAGGTGGTAATGTTGCAGACATTTCTGTGGTGTTTAATATGGCGCCTATAAAGTTTATACATCGACAAGGAGGACTTTGCAAAATTTATAGAAATACCTAGACTGTTGCAAAGTTGAATAGTGTCATCCCTGGCCATTATAAGATGCTGCTTGGTGGTAGCGGAAATGAGCCAGTCGTCTAGATATGGAAACACCTGGAATCCTTTTTGTCTCAGGTGAGCCATGACCACTGCCAAGCATTTGGCGAACACCTGGGGGACTGTGGTGAGACCAAAGGGCAGGGTTCTGAATTGATAATGACTGGCTCCCAGCCGGAAACGGAGAAACCTCCTGGAGCGCCTGTGTATCTTTATATGATAGTACACGTCCTGGAGGTCTAAGGAGCACATCCAGTTGTCTCTGCCCAAAAAGGGTAGAATGGACTGCAGAGTTACCATCCAAAATTTTGTCTTTTGTACAGAGTTGTTCAGTCTGCTGAGGTCCAAAATGGGTCTCCAGTCTCCAGTCTTTTTTGGTACCAAAAAGAATCTGGAGTAGATTCTGGATCCTAGCTGATCTGCTGGAACTGCCTGGATGACTCTTTTTTCTAACAGCTTTTTTATTTCTAGCTGAGCCTGACCCCTTTGTGCGGGTGGTACGTCTGGTAGGGGTCTTGGCGGTTGTACTGGAGGGGAAGTGAAGGGAATTTTGTAACCCTCGGATATGATCTTCTGTACCCATGTGTCAAGGGAGAGGGATTGCCAGGCTTCGGGGTACAGAGATAATCTTCCCCCGACTGCCTCCGAAGGCGGACAGTCGGGCAGCTTCTCAGGGATGCTGAAAGGGTTGGTCAGGGAAAGATTCCCTGGATCCCTGGTTCTGTGGACCCCCTCTGCCCCTGGGGTGGCGTCTGTTATTATTCCCCCCTCTGCCTCCAGGGGGAAATTCACCACATGTGGCAGGCATGACTCCTTGTGGTTTGTGGAACCACATCTTTCCACCCCTCTGTCCCTTAGGATAAGGTCTAGAAGGTGTGGAAAAATGGACTCCTACGGCAGAGAGAGTCTTACCATCTTGCTCGCATCTGGTGAAAGTATTCTTCACCTGAGGTCCAAACAATTCTGAATCATCAAAAGGAGTGTTGGTGAAGGACGCCTTGAAGGGATCGGCAAAGTTACAGAGTCGCATCGAAGCATGACGTCTCAACGCAACACCTGTGCCAGCGGCCCTACTCGCTCCATCGGCTGCGTAAGAGATAAGCCGCATGGAGGAGTTAACAATGGAGTTCAGGGTGGCCAGCTGGGAGTTTATCTTGTCCTGATACCCCGCAGCAGAAGGATCCTGTACCGTTTCACCCAGCTCTTTGAGCAAGTCTCTCTGAAGGTGGGTGAAATGACATAAATAGTTCAGCGAACGCATAGTAAAGGTCGCTGAAGCAAATGTCCGCTTGCCGTACCTGTCCATGGTCCTGGACTCTTTGTTAGGAGGATGAACAGGTACAGAAGGATCAGCCAATTCCTTCTTAGTGGCTGCTGCTACCACCACAGCATCAACTGAAACACCTTTGGTGAGAAAGGATTTGTCCTCTGGTGCAGAAATAAATTTAGAAGGCCTCCTAGGGGTAGGTTCCATTGAATCAGGAGCTGCCCACGCCTTTCTAGCCACTACCTCCATTAGTGGTTCGAAAGGGGGAGACACCCAGGAGGTGGAAGGGCGAGATCCAAAAGCGTCAAGGTAAACAGACTCGTCCTCGGAAGGTTTGAGAGTGGACCAATTTCCCCTCTGTTTTAGGATCTCTAGGATGTCTGAAAAGGAGACATCCTCAGAGGGGGATCTGGGGGAACCCTCCGACTCATCCAAGTCGGTGTCCGACGTGACAGACTCAGGGGGAGTCTATGTGCTTCATTTTGCACTTTCTTTTCCTAGGGGGTTCCCCTGAAACTTCAGGGGAGCCCTCAGAAGAGGAGGAGACACCCAAGGTGGGTACCCAACGCTTTGGATCTCTGCTGTCAGATGTAGGAGGATGGCCAGAGATCGTAACAGGCACTGTAGAGGGAGGAGCTGCAGAACTTAACCTTGGAGTGGACACTGGGTCCAGCACGCTCCTCATCACCTCGACGGCTCCCCCATCGGATACCAAAGGTAGTCCCGGCTCCGAAGAGACCGGAACTGCCCCCGACACCAACAGAGAAGGCTCCGAGAATGATGTCGGGGCCGAACTAACCAGAGCCAAAGCTCCAAGAGGGAGAGTGGGGTCGGACAAGGGTCCGATGCCACTCGCCCCCTCGGAGCCGACAATGGAGTCCCGGCGCCCGGACCTCTCCACGGACAGAACCAATGAAGAGGTCTGAGCCAACGACACCGGAGCCGAAGGTGGGAGTATCGGCTCCGACGTGGGTAAGGTTACGGTTCCGACAAACTCCGGTTCCGAACTCGAGAGGTGAGTCAGAGGAAGAATCGATAGCAGTACCGGAGGAGCCACAGTCTGGTGAGATGGGCTCTGGAGCATTTGGGCTAGTGCCTGAGATTTTATGAGCCTACTGACCACCCTCTTGATGTCGTGGTCGGACAGCCTGGATGAACTAGATGAGTGAGTCCTATGACTCCGCTCCGATAGGAGAGGGGATCTCGGAGCCGATCGGATGGAATCTAGCGAGGGGGACCTAGAGCTCTTGCGCACTGGGGTCGGCTCCGATGCTGGTTTCGGAGCGGATACCACTTTGCCCGCCTCGGATCCGGATGGAACCGATGTCGGAGCCATCCCGATAATGCCAGCCCTCGACTCAGAAGCTGGAGCCAAGGGTTTGGCGGTTTTTGAAGACTTCCCCAAGCCAGACTTGGACGGGGAGTCATCGGGCTTTAACAAGCCCCTTAAGATGAGCTTATTATACCTCTCCTGCAGGACTCTTGAACTAAAACCATGACAGACGGAACAAAAGTCCTGCAGGTGTAAAGGCCCCAAGCAATAGACACAAGAAGTGTGACCGTATGTCAGAGACATTTTCTGACAGCACGAGTCACACTTCTTGAATCCCAAGACCTTAGTGTCTTTGGACATAGTCCTAACCAAAACACAGTCAGTCCACACACACACTCAACTTAAAATTAAAAAAGTTAAGGGAACTGACTAAATCCTCACACACAGACACTGTAAGGGGTGGGGAAACTAAGGTAAAGCCCGTAGGCCCAAAGATAAAAATTAACTAAGGAAGGGAAGAAGGGCTACAAAAAGGGTTGTATGAATAAGGCAATTAGTAGGGACCTAAACAAGGGTAACTAACTGGAAAAACTACCTGAAAATTTAGTTTAATAGAATAAATCTCTTTACTGACCTGAGCCGGTAAAAACAGACAACTTTGGAGCAAAGCGGCAAACGAGATCTGGGGAGTTAGTGCATGGTATTGTGGGTTATAGGGCTGCCTCGAGCCAGTAAAAATAGCTCTCGAGCTATACTATAGGCCGAGTCGGAGCAGAGGATCGACTCCGAACCCATCCAGCAAGAATGAAGGCGAGAATGACAACTTAACATTATAGGTTTAATTTTATCAATGCTATCTTGCTTTATCTGTGTTACTATATTAATTACATTATTTTTCTTATAACCGCTTTTAAAAAAAGTAATTGGCCATGTTATTAAATTGTATGCCCATGTTTTCTTGTATTTAGTCTAACCACATGGGTAAACTAATTTTTCATGATATTTTTAAAAACATGAGGGTGCACACTACTCTTGTGCAGATAGTATTTTCCTGACATCTTTCTTAAATAATGTACTTTCAATTTTACCAGTGGTTCCCTTAAATAATCTAATGGTTCCCTTAAATAATCTAATATCTAAAACATCTATTTGTGTATAATGTATGGTATATTTAAACCATAAAAACTCAGTAGTTGAAATTAAATATAATAAAAAGTCAGAAAATGCAGAAAGAGAACTATTTCATATTAAAAACAAATCATCCACAAAACGCCTATAGAACAAAACATTATTTAGAAAGCTGTTATTCGTTTCAGGAAAAATAAAATCAAGTTCCCATTTACTCATAACTCATAACCAAATTTGCATAGCTATTATCCTCTTGAAGAATAAAGATAAGAAATACAATCCATTATCCATTTGGCTAGTGTAGTTTTAGATACTGGTTTTCCCAATTTACTGGCAAAGGAAACAAACAACTGGTGTTTTTTTAAATTCTTTCATCCTATGAAGACAGAAACAAAGTTTCCTATATACTTCTAAAAGGCAAAGTATGTATTCTCCTTTGTTGTTAAATTTAGGAAAGAAAGCTGGCAAAGTTCTTCACTTGGTTGATGTTTGCTTCAGAGGCAAGTTTGGGTAAAAGGGAAGGATTAGTCCATAAAGTAACCTGATCTTAGTGGAAAATTAAATAAGGCAATATTGAAAAGAGTACTTGGAGTTCAGAGACTCATCTTGCAGAAGTTATTGCCACAAGAAAGATGGTCTTCCAAGAAGGAAATCTGAGATCTGCCTTAGACTGAAGGTTCAAAAGGGGATGATATCAAACTGTGCAACACAACAGCAAGATCCCAAGGTGTGGACCATAGGAAGGGGAACCACACATGATGAGGCCATAAGAGGGCAATGAGAATTATTTTGCTCTTCAACTGGGGTGCTTTCTGAAAGAATTTGGGGATTAGAGATAAGGTAGGATAGGCATAAAGAAGACTGAAGGGCCAAATGTGGATTAGAGCATCTCGAGGTGACTTCCCCTGAGGGAGAATTAGGGCAAAGAACCTGATGCATTTGTTATTGAGGGGAGAGGTGAACAGATTGCAACAAAGTTGGCCCCATTTGAGGAAGATCATATTTGCCACTTATTGATTGAGAGACCACTCGTGAGGCATCAGGATATTCCTGCTGAGCTTGTTTGCTACAACACTGGATTTCCCTGGTATGTATATTGCTACAAGAAAGCAGTTGGAGTAGAATGCCCATTGCCAGACTCTCACTGCTTCCCGGCAAAGGGGGTAATATCTAGTTCCCCCTTGTCTGTTGATATACCAAACTACTTACATATTGTCCATTTTGATAGCAACTGTCCCTAGAGAAAGACTGTTCTGAAAGGCCTGCAACACTACAAGGACAGCTCTCATCTGTAAGACATTTATATGCAATTTGGTCTCTTCTGGGGATCACGTGTCTTGACCAGTCTGTCCCAAGAAATGCCCACCACCCCCACTCCAACTGGGAGGCATCAATGGTCAGTGTGGCATTTGGGGGAGGAAGGATAAGAGATGTCCTTAACAAACCTCAACCTAAATCCATCACAGTAGGGAGTCCTTGCAGACTCGAGATAGTTTTATAGGATGTTGCAAGGGTTGTTGAAGAGTGGACCACTGAACTGAGTCCAATGGAGGATGTGCATGTGAAGACAAGGAGTAGATATCCAGGTAATTGCTGCAGCTATTGATCCTAGGGCTTTTAGAACCATTTTTGCTGGGAGATCGGGGTGAAAATGAAAAAACTTGTCTGACATGCAATCTCAAGGCAGGAATTCCGTTTTGTGGTAAAACAGTGAGATGATTAAATGCATCTAGCCAAGCCTCTATAAACTCCAAGACTTGAATTGATTGAAGGTGGGACTTTGAAATATTGATTGTGATTCCAGGGACTGGAGACATTCAGAGCAGGTAATCCTTGGCTTTTACTAGGAGATGCCTGGTTGGTACAGTGAGAAGCCAGTCGTCTAGACAAGAAAACACTCTGAATCCATGCAATCTTAGCTGAGCTGGTACCAGTGCCATGCATATTGTGAACACCCTGAGGGCTGTGGTGAGACTGAAGGGCAGGGCTCCAAACTGACAATGACTGGCTCCCAGTCAGAAGTGCAAGTATCCTCATGAACAACTGTTCATTTTGATGTGATAGTATGCATCCTGAAGATCTACTGAGCACATCTAGTCATCCTTCTGTAACAGAGGTAGAATGGACTGAACCATGATCATCTGGAACATGGAGTTCTTCACAAACTGGTTGAGATAAATGAGACCCAGGATAGGTCTCAGGTCCCCTGTTTTCTTTGGCACTAAAAAGAACCTCGAGTAAAATCCAGATTCTCTTTGGTCTGGTGGGACTTCTTTGATAACTCTTTTGCAACTTTTGAATCTCCAGAGCTGCAAACTCCCACTGATTAGGTGGAACATCAGGGAACTGTTTTCTTTTCATAGAGGAAATCTGTAAAAAGAGAATGAAATATCCTCTGGTTACTATTCTTTGCACCCACATATCTTTTGTGATGACTGCTCAGGCTTCTGAGTGCAAAGATAAGTGCCCCCTGACTATCTCCAGAGAAGAACAGTCAGGCAATCCTTAAGGAAAATTGAAAGGGTTTATCTGAGAAGGAATCTCAGAAGCCCTGATTTTGCAGACCCCCTCTGCCTTCTGGGCAGTGTCTTCCGTTATTATTTCCCCCTCTGCCTCTGGGAGAAAAATCTCTGCAGGAGTCTTGAAAAGGTCCTTGAGACTTCTGGAACCACATCTTCTTACCACTGCATTGAATCTTAGAAAATGGTCTCTCCAAGGTAGAAAAACAGATTCCCATGGCAGACAATGTCTTTCCATCCTTCTCACTGCAGGAAAGTGTTTCCTTAATGGTTTGGCCAAACAAAGAGGATCCAACAAAGGGAGCATTAATGAATAATGTTTTGAAGGACTCTGCAAAATCACACAATCGCACACAGACATGTTTCCTAATGGCTATGCCTGGACCTGCTGCCCGTGAGGAACCCTTAGCTGCATAACAAATTAGTCTCATGGATGCATTAGAGACTGATTGTAGGCTGGTCATTTGAGAGGAAAAATCCTTCTCTTCCTCCGTCAACATGAACCCAGGGGTAGAGTTAGATAATTCCTTGATTAAGTCCCTCTGTAACATAGTGAAGTGTGCCATATAGTTTAGCAACTACAAGACAAAGGTCACTGAGGTGTAAACTCACTTTCCATACCTGTCCAGTGCCCTAGAGTCTCTATTAAGGGGATGGACAGATAATCTCTGTTGAGCCAACTTCTTTTTGGTGGCTGCCACAACAACCATGGCATCCATGGGGATTCCCTTACTCCAAAACTGTCTATATTTGGGTGCTTAAAGAATCTTATCTGGATGCAGTGGAATCAGTTCTAATGTATCTGGTTCCTTCCATGTCCAGCAGAAGACTATAAGCTCATTGAACAAGGGAAGGTAACCCAAGACGTAGATGGGCCAGACCTTAAGGCTTCTAGGAACACCAATTCCTCCTGGGAATGGGCTTCAAAGGACCAACTACCTTTTTGGCACAGACTTTCTTGAATGTCTCCAAAGGAGACATCTTCTAGAGGAGATCTTGGGGACCCTTTCCTTTCATCAAAATTGGTGTGCTTGGTCAAAGATTCTTGAGGGGAATCTAAGTGCCTCCTTTTGCACAATCTCTTCTGGGAGACATTCAGTGTGTTTTGGAGAGGTATCAGAAGAAGTAGGGAGTTTCCTAAATGGAATTGCTTGCTGTCCCTATGGAGTAGGATGAAGAGACTCAGAAACAGAATCCGAAAGGAGAACAGGGATCGGATCCAAATAAGTAAAACTCAAAACAGCTTTTAAGTGTGAGAAAACCCTCTCCACCAAGTCGAAGACCAAGGGACCAGGAGAAGGTCAACCTAACCAGAGCCGAAGTTCTCGGCTCAGAAAAACTGGGGCCTCCCCTCGGTTCTTCACTCTAAGGGAGGTGTCACAGCCAAGCTGTTCAGTACCGAGACTCTGGGGGAAAGTGATTGCTATGAAAGCCTCAGAGTCAAAGTCATTCCTTCAGATCTGACACTGACATTTCAGCTCCGAGACACATCCTGCTCAAGGGAAGTCAGAGCCAAACAGATCAGGGAAGTAGTTGGAGTTGAAGACAAAGTCATCTTCAGAGCAGATGGTTTGACTCTTAGAGATCTTAGAACCGAGAGCTCTGAAACAGAAGGTCAGATTGGAGAAGGAGAAATGATAGTATGTGAGGAAGGTTTAAGGCTCAAGGATCCAATGGGACACAGATCAGACCCCCATCAGGATCTGTGTTCTGATAAATTTTCTCATCATCCTATTCACCTCTGACTTGGAAAGACTTTGGGAGGGCCTGACTGAAGGGGAAGTGGAAGGAGGTCACACAAAGTGTATAAGGAGTATCTAAATGAGAATTGCTTCAACAATAAACAAACTCCCTGTGTGCATCAGAGTTGGGTATTTTGTGCCCACTGGAACAGCACTTTTTAAATCCAGTAGGCTTTTCAACCATTGCTGTAGACGTGATGATAAAAGAGAATACCAAAGTATGGCAAGAAAAGGTTGGAAAAAATATAACTAGCTTTAAAGTTTTACTTACTATTCCCAGAAAAAAAACACTGCCTGAGCTCAAGAGAACGCAATCCCGATGGAATTATTAGAAAGGCAAATGAGATCTGAGGTGGTACAGTGGTCAGGGACATTATGGATAAAGGGAGAAGCTCAAGATTCATTTCAGAGATTCTACTGAAAAGTGGCCATGTTGGATCCTAGGGTCGGATCTGAGGAACAAATGAAAGTTACAATATCAGATCTAAATGTTTAGCAGCAGTAGGATTATCTAAAGCTAAAAATGCTGGGAAAGGTTTGGGAAAAGTGTATAAAAACTTAAAGGACTGAGGAACTTTATACAACCTATCTGCATTTTAGGGGCAGCTGGCTGATTATCAGGAAAATTGTAGGCAGTAACACACATCCTCCAAAACTGGCAGTACTGGGGGAATGGATAAAGGTTCTGGAAATGTCTTCCTTAACAGCTCATAGTTCTTCTGAGGGAATGAGAAACGTTAGTGCTCTCCCACTAAACTGGCACATTTGAGCAATAGTCTCAGAGAAAGAGAAATCTTCACAGGGATAATTGGAAACTGAGCTCTCCTCTGAGTCTGAATCAAAAATCTGAAGAAAAAACTGTATTTGTTCCTTCATCTTTCTGTCATCTCTTCATGAAAAGAGGTATCGCTCTTTCTTTTACCAGAGACTACTTTATAAGAAGGATCAATAGGCTGAGTTAAACCCTGAGCCAGACCTAGTAAACTACTCTTGCCTAAGGAACTTTGAGAAGGAGTAGATACATGTTTCGTTCTCTGCTTCTTTTCGACGGGAAGAATGAAGCAGTGTTATTAATGGCAGCGGCAACAGCTTCCACAGGGATGGGCACTACATTCTGAAAAAAACAGGAATGCTTTCTCTGGTTTCCTCTCCCAGGACCAACAAGTGGCTGTCCCTTGCCCACTGACGGGATCCCATCAACCGAAAAAGACATGGCTAACCCACTGGTCCATAGTTACTGTACGGGCTACAGTAGAGGGGTATGAGGTAAAAGCTGAGTGGTCTGAGGTATAAGTAATAGGCACAGCAGAATCACCCATCTGCAGCTGAGGCAAATGGTTAGCCTGCTGTAGTAGAAATGGCCATTTGCTTAACTTTTTTTTTTGTGGCTGAAAGAAGATCAACCATGGGGCCAGCATTTTATTAAAATGTCAAGCCAAAAATGGTGTCTCTTTTCCAGGGAGAACAAACAGCAAAAGCTGGTAAAATTTAAAAGTCTTTAAAAGATACTTTTCCAAATAAAAACACAGTAAAAAGTGCTTTAAAACACTTTGCCAGCACCAAAAAATTAAAATAAACACAGTTTCTCCAAAGAAAAATGTTTTTTCAATTGCTCTGAAAAAGAAGTTATGTACTCACCATAATGTTCCATCTGTGTTGTCCCTTTTCATTTCCTTGACATATGGGTTTGGCTTGGACATCAGAACCGGCTCAGCCATTACTACAGCACACGTTGATGAAAAACTCTTGAGCTTCACCTCTACCTATAATGCCTTTCTCCCAAGTACCTCAGCTCGAGTTTGCAGATTACATATTACAGATAAAGAAGCCTCAACAGAAGCCATATCTGCTATATCTCAAAGGTTACCATAAGAAAAAAAAAGTATATTATCTATTTCAACAAACAGTCTTTAAAGGCTGGGGGATGAAGGGAGGGGAGTGAAGGATAAATGAAAATGGACAACACAGATGGAATGTTACGGTGAGTACATAACTTCCTTATCTGATGTCAATTTTCATTTTATCCTTGACATATGGGGCAGAATCTCCAGCTACTTTAGACATTGGAAGGATTCATGGAATGAATTGAACTAAAGGATGCTCTTGGGAGAAGCCCATGTAGCTGGTGCACAGATATCATCCACTGAAGCTCTAGACTGGGAAACCGCTGAAGTGGTGACAGATCTTGTAGTGTGTGCTTTAACAGGCCTAGGTAAGGCAATTTTCCTTTTGTCATAGATAGAGATACAATCCTTGAGCCATCTGGCTAAGGTCACCTTGCTGTCTGATTTACCAAACCTAGCACTTGAAAAGGAGATAAATGGTTGGTCAGATTTCCTCATGTCTTTTGTCCTGTGAAGGTAAAAGCATAACTGTGAACAACTAGCAAATGCAGACAGTATCCACCTCTTTTTGAAATATTTGGAAAGAATACTGGCAAATTATTTGTTTGATTAATATTAGACTAACTATTTTAGGTAGGAAGGTGGGATTTGTTCATAAGGAGACTCTGTCCTTGTGAAAAATCAGGTAAGGTGGTTTACATGACAAAGCCTGAATTTCTGAAATCTTTCTAGCAGAAGTTACTGCCACCAAAAATAATGTTTTCCATGACAAATATTTCAGATGACAGTCTGCAGATGGTTTGAAGGGAGAATGTACAATACGTTCCAAGATAGGGCAGGATTTTTGAAAGGAGGTTTCAGCAAAAGTGTCCCTTTTAAAAATGATTTACAGAGTATATGAGAAGCCAAGGAATGTTCTTCCAAACCATCATGGAAAATTGAAATTGCTGCTAGCTGTATTCTGACAGTAGAAGGGGAAGCTCCTGCACTGAAAAGAGAGGCCAAGAACACCAAAACATTATCAACAGAAGCAGAAAAGGGATCAATATCCCCTTCCTGTGCCCAAATGGTAAATCTTTTCCATTTACTATTGTATAGTTTCCACGTGGAAGGTTTAAGAGAAGCTAGGAGATTCTGGCGTCCTGGGAAAGAAAGATTAAGATGCCTGGGCACTAGTGGAACTGGAAAAAACATGCTGTCAGCTTGAGATTCAGAATGTCTGGGTGAACTAGCCCATCTGGATGGAACAGAAGGTCTGGAGCTGGGTCCAGAGTCCATGGTCATTGAATTAGATAAAGTCAAAAAAGGGGAACCATATATGTCAAGGCCAAAATGGAACAATAAGGATTACTTTGTTCTTCAGCCTGATAGCTTTCTGTAAGAATTTTGGGATTAGAGGTATTGTGGGGAAAAGTGTACAGGAGACCGGAGGGCCAAATGTGGAGAAGTGTATCTCTTGGTGACTTCCCCAGAGGGGGAATCAGGGCAAAGTAGTTGCTGCACTTGTTGTTTAGGGGAGAGGCAAACAGCTCACAGCAAGGCTTCCCTACTGATGGAAAATCTCTTCTGTCACTTTTGGATAGAGAGACCACTGGCAAGGCTGGAGAATATATCTGCTCAGCTTGTCTGCTATAACACTGGAACTCCCTGGAATGTGTGAAAGCAGCTGGAAAAGATCGCCCACTGCCACACTTTGAGTGCTTCTCAACAAAGGGAATAAGATTTGGTTCCTTTCTGTTTGTTGACGTACCAAACTACTGACATATTGCCCATTTGAGTCACAATTGTTCCCACAGAAAGAGCAGTTTGAAAGGCTTGCAGCACTAAAAGCATTGCTCTTAGTTCCAGAACACTGATATGTAAAGTTGGACTCTGTAGGGGACCAAGTGCCTTGGACAGTCTTGCCCAGAAAATGCCCCCCCCAACCAATCTGGGAAGCATCCATGGTCATTATAGTCTTGGACTCCAAAAGGACAAAGGGGCAACCAGGAGAATTTCCTTGGTGTGAATCTACCAAGCTAGATCCTTTCTGCAATGACTGGCGATTAGAATCTGGACCGACATGGGTTGATACAGTACAGACTATTGAGAACCCAGCAGCCATTGAAGAATTCTCATGTGATATCTGGCTAGTGGAATTAGAGTAATTATTGCTGCTATAGAACCTAGGGCCTGTAAAACTAAGTGAGAGGGAATCTTCTTCCTGTGTATAATGTTTTACACCTGTTTTTTGATTTTTTGGTGTCTTACTTGGGGAAGGGATGCCATGGTTGTTGTCGTACTCAGCAATGCTCTTATAAACTCCAAACTCTGGGTTGGAAACAGCTGAGACTTTTCTTGACTGATAGTCATTCCTAAGTGTGCACAGGTCTAGAGAACAAACCTTTGCTTCTATGAGTCGATGCCTGGTTGGAGCGGTAATCAGCCAGTCGTCCAAGTATGGAAACATCCAGAATCCTTGCAATCTCAAGTCAGCTGCTACTCCTGCCACACATTTGGTGGCCACCCTGGGGGCTGTGATGAGACCAAAGGGTAGCACCCTGAATTGGTAATGACTGGCTCCTAGCTAAAAGTGGAAGAACTTTCTGGAGTACTTGGCCATTTTAGATGGTGATATGCATCCTAAAACTCTCTCAAGCAAATGCAGTCATTCTTTCCTAACAATGAAAGAATGGACTGTACCGTGACCATCCGGAATATCATTTGTCAGACTGATTTGTTCAATACACTAAGATCCAAAAATTGGTCTTCAGTCCCTTCTTTTTTGGCACTAAGAATCTTGAGTAAATGCTGGATCCTCTCTGGTCTGGTGAGACTTTTTGGATGACTCTTTTGTCTAGCAGTTTTTGAATTTCTAGAACTGCTGGTTCCCTTTGACTTGGTGGAACATCGGGATTTTTTTGCATATGAGGGGAAGATAGAAAATGGTATGGTATAACCTCTGGATATGATCTATTGTACCCAAGAATGTGCTGTTATATTCAGACAGGCATTTTGGTGCAAGTATAAGCATCCTCTGACTGCCTCCAGAGGAAGACAATTGTGCCTCCTTTCAGGAAGGCTGAAAGGGCTTACCTGGGAAGAAGTCCTTGAAGCTCTGGTTCTGTGGACCATCTTTACTGTGTGGGCCGTGACTTCCATTATATCTCCCCGCCCTACCCCTGAGGGAACTGCCTCTGTGTGTCCTGGAAAAGCCCTTGGGATATTTTGAACCACATCTTTCCACCACTCCTCTGAGTCTTAAAAAAGGATCTTTGGGGGTTGGAAAAACATACACCCACAATTGAAGGGGTCTTAAAATCCTTCTCACACTTGGACAAAGTCTCTCTTACTTTTAGGACAAAGATGATCCATCAAAAGATGCATTGAAGAATGAAGAATTAAATGGTTCCACAATGTCATATAGGTGCATCCAGGCGTGTCTACTTATAGCTATGCCTAAACCCACCACTCTGGAGGTCCCTTCGGCTGCATGCACAATGAGCCTCAGGGATGAATTTGACACAGACTCCAGGGTGGCCAACTGGGAAGCAACCTTCTCTTGGATTCCCACAGTAACAGATTCCACCAGGGTATCCGACACCTCCTTAATCAGATCCCTTTGAAGTCTGGTGAAATGTGCCAGGAAATTCAAAGACCTTAAGGTGAAAGTTGATGAAGGATAAACTCGCTTCCCAAACCTATCCATCACCCGAGACTCTCTATTGGGTGGATGGATAGATAACGTCTCCTTGGCAAGTTCCTTTTTCATGGTGACTGCTACAACCATGGCATCTACCAATAAACCTTTAGCCCAGAATTTCTTATCAGGTGCAGATAAAATTTTGTCTGGTCTCTTGGGGATGGGTTCAATGGTATCTGGAGCCTTCCACTCCCACTGAAAAATCAACTGGATGAGTCTTGTCCACTGGCAGAGCCACCCAAGAGGTAGACGGGCGAGTACAGAAAGCCTGCAGGTAAACTGATTCCTCAAAGGAAGGGTTTTGGGACTTCCAGTCACCATTTTGTTTCAAAATTTCTAGGATGTCTCCAAAGGAGACATCTTAAGGGGGGACTTTGGGGACCCTTCCCTTCATCAAAATCAGTGTCTTCTGTGATTGATCCCTGTGGGGAATCCAAGTGCTTTCTCTTGCACTTATTCTTCTCAGAAACCTCCTCAGGGGGATAAGCTAGGGAGGTATCAGACGATGACAGAACTTGTATCGGAGAATCCTGAGGTTTCAGTACTTGCTGTCCCAGCGGAGAGACTGGTCGAATAACTGGACGCAAGGAAGGTATCTGCTGCGAGGAGGAAGTGGACGGTTGAGTCTTTGTAAGAGACAAGGCCATCTCCATTACCCTGAAGGCTGCCCCCCCCCCCAAGAGGGAAGGGAGCCTGGAACAGAGGTCACTCCCCACCCCAAAGAAACAGCCCCCAAGACAGAAGCCAGAGCCAACTTGAACCATACCAATGTTCCAAGGTGCAGGGATAGCTCAAAAAAATTGGAGTCGACTCCTGCCCCTTGAATCCGACAGGACAGATACTGCCCTGGGAGGTCTCCAGCTCTGAAACAAACAAAGAACTCAGGGTAATAACTGGCTCCAAACAAAGAGACATCTCTGAAACTGGTGCAACCTGCACCAGAAGACTCAGAGATGTAAACTCTGAAGCCTCAGAAGAGGTCAGAGGAGAAGTGGTTATGGGAGTAAATGAAGGAAGGAGTCCTGTGAAACCTCTTGCCCACAAAATTTTATTCACTAGTCTCTCCACATCGAGTTCTGTAAGGCTTACGGTGGAACGGACTGACAAAAGAGAGGGTGATTTAGGTCTGAAGAAATTTCTCCAGTAACTCACCCACAAAGAGATCAATAGATAGTGAGTAAAAAGTCCTGTGTAAAGTGTCATATTGCCCTACAACTGAGGTCTGCACCGAAGTAGTCCGCATCGATCTAGAACCAGAATGCAAACCTTCTTGTGCTGAAGTCATCGGCATCAAGGGTTTTGAGGTAACAATGGTGGTCGGTGCTGGTGATTTTCCCTATACCAAAATCTTAGAGTCAAAGGAAACAAATTCACTGGAACCATGCTAGCTAAAACAAAAATCCAAGAATCTAAAGATAAATTCCAAAGTTTATTACGCAACTTTAGCAGTTTCACTTAAAAAGCTTCTTCAGGCACGAGCAGAAACAGAACTAAATCAGTTTAATAATCCAAAATCAAAGTCACATGATAAAATAATTCACATAAGATCACATGATAAAACCACACGATAAAATCAAGCCTGACGCTGTAATGGTTTTAACCGAGGTTTTAAAGAAATAGCTTCATTTAGGCCTGGTGAAATATGTGCTCTGAGCCTCAAAATCCATTTAAATTCTTCCAACTCAGTATGTTGTGCTACGTCCTCCCCACAAATATATTCATTTAATTTTGATAAAATCAAAAATTTAAAATAGTGTGTTGAATCAGGGTCAGAAGAACTTAATTAATATGAACTATCGGTCCTTAAAAAGGGACTTTTGTTTCTACCAGCTTGTACTGTTAACCTGTCACAGGTATTGACTAAAGTAAAATATGTTATCAGGTCTTGAAATGTAGGTCTTACTTATGGAGCCAGTAATGAAACTAATGCCTCTACACTAAGAAGGAAAAATACAATATACCTGGTAGCAATCTGGCTATGCAAGCTTTTGAGAAGGCTGTTGAACATGATATTTATTTGCTGTATCAAAATGGGCTAAAAAACATTTCATAATCTAAATGCAAATGGATATGATGCTATAAAATCTTTATTTCAAAATGAGCATATTATTGTTAAGAATGCTGACAAAAGCTGTGGTATGATAGTAAACAAATAGTAATCATAGTCAAGCACTATGAATGAAATGTTGAGCAGCATTGATTATAAGAAAATTACTAGACGAGCATAATAACTAAAGAGTCAATAATGCTTTGTTGGAGATTTTCAATGAAGGTTCATTATGACATCACCATTTATACCGATATTATATGGTATTCCGAAAACTACATAAATTGTTGAGTTGCCCACTACAGAGACCAACAGTGTTGGCAAGGGGATGGGTTACTGAACCCATCTCTAAGTATCTTGATTTAGAACTAAAGAAGGGTTTACAATCAGCTCATACTATTATTAAGGATTCTACACATTTTCTTAGAGAATTATATGTATGGACTACAGTAAGAGTCATTAGTAATTCCTTTTTAATTATGATGGAGATAGATTCCCTGTTCACATGCATTCCTAATAATATCGATATTGATAATACCAATTAATTAATTTCTGAAATACTGAAACCTGGATGCAAAACCACCACCTAGCCCTTAATGCCAATAAAACCAAATTAATGATTTTCCCCATCTAAGCACTCCCCTATTGATAAAAACTCCTTCAAGATCATAATCCAGAATAACAACCCCATTGAAATTGTCCCTCACACCAAACTGTTCGGTGTCATTATTGATGAACATCTAAAATTCGATATCCACATCAAAACTAGCATAAAAAAAAAACCAAACCCAAAAAACAAAATAGGGGTGATTATGTTCGTTCTATGAAGGAAATGTTGAGTGGTACAGATACATATGTCCCAATAAGACATGTTCAGCATCTGAAGATTGTTAAAAATATCAATGAATGCTTATATGATTTGTTAATGTGCAGACAAATAGATGAACAGCTATACAGGTTCTTTACAGTTGATTAACCTAGGATACCTTACAGCAAAAAGTTGCCCAAAATACATAAATGTCTGGACAAACCACCATTAAGACCAATTGGAAATGGAGGGGGCTGGGCTACAGAGCCCCTTTCAATATATGTGGAGAGTAAATTAGGACCTATAGTAAGGCAGATTCCCACTATTTTGAAAGACAAGTCCCATTTTTTGAGAGACCTGAGGGGATTAAATGAAACGCCAGGGCTAAGTAGCTGCTATATGGTTACCCTTGATGTACAAAAGTCTGTTTACTTGCATACCCAATGAGTATGGAGCTGAGGCAATAAGAAGTGAACTGAAAGAAATGGGGATCCGCGATACAAATGAAATCATGCTGATTTGCACATTATTAGATTTAATATTATCTAATAATATATTTGTATATGATAATATATATTTACAAAAATGGGGGGTTGCCATTGGCACCCCCTGTGCAAATTCATATGCGAACATGGTAGTTTATTACTGGGAGAAACAGTATTTATTCAACAGTGTGTACAGTAAATACATTAAGATGTAGAGACGTTTTGTCAATGACACTTTTATGTTGTGGGAAGAAGAGCCATCATTATGGTTTGATTTCATAAAGTACCTGGAGTCTACAATGGACTTCTTGAGATTTACTATATCTTTCTCACTTATAGAAATAGACTTCTTAGATGTCTCTGTGTATAGAGACAGTTTGGGTAAAATCAATACTAGGCTCTTTAGAAAAGACTGTTGGAAAAATAGTCTCTTAGTTCATAATAGTATGCATCCTAAGCACATTTTCCCAAATATTATCAAAGGGCAATTAATTAGAGCTAGTAATATATGCAATGTGCAAACTGATAGAGAAAGAAATTAATTACTTAGAGCAACTATTTCTGGAGAGGGGGTATGACAAAACTGCGTTTCAAACTGTAAAGAATGAAACTGCTGTTAACAGCAAAGGAATTCATTCTATCAATGTAAAGCCAGCAATTAATGTAACTGTAAAAAGGAATTTTAAGCACAATGAAAAAGTATGTTTTGTTACTAAGTATGCTAGTGATGCTAGCAAGGTTTGTGATATAATTAAGAATAACTGGCACTTCCTGATAACTGATAAGGAAACAGAAAATGTTATAGGTAGAGTGCCTAGTTTTGCATACAAGAACAAGAGCAATTTAAAACAGTTACTTTGTAACGATCGGCTAAAGAACACTTTCTCCACTGAAGCTTGGAACATATCCTTACAATAAGTGTAAAATGTGTCAATATGTTTCTTCTGTACAAGAATTTAAACACCCTATTTTGTCCTTCATATTTCAGCCTAGATTCTACGCTACTTGTAGAACTAGCTAAATATATACGGCAGAGTGCACTGCACGTGCATGTTTCTGTATAGGGAAGACACAGAAAAGGCTCACAGACAGAATCTATCAGCATATGTGTGATGCAAAAAATAAGAATAAATTAAATGCTTTAGCTAAGCATACAATGGAATTCCCTTCACATAATTTTAAGCTTAGAGTCTTACAAAATGTTAATAATGACAAGACAGTGGGTAATTTAAACAAGTTAATTGAAAGAATTTAATTAAAATGGATATTAAAGCTGCAAGCTCATGTATACCCTGGACTGAACAACTATGTCTGCATTAAACCTGAGCTGGAAGCTCGCTCACTTAATACGATGTAATACTATCTGAAGACTTAATTGATGTATCTTAAGGCTTAAATATATTTTAATGATGTATTTAATTCATTAATCGATAGTGCTTTTTGATATAAAATGTGTAGGGATGTTTACTGTTTTACTGAAGACTTGAAAAAGCATGGCTTGTTCTACGTGAAAGCGCTTGTCTAAATAAACCTGTTTTAAGCCGTGGTGGTCATCTGGATTTTTTTGCTTCAATTAATTAATTTCTCAAATACTGAAATCTGGATGCAAAACAACCAAGCCCTTAATACCAATAAAAATAAATTAATGATTTTCCCCATCTAAACACTCCCCCATTGATTAAAAACTCCTTCAGGATCATAATCCAGAATAACAACCCCATTGAAATTGTCCCTCACACCAAACTGCTCTGAGTCATTATTGATGAACATCTAAAATTCGGTATCCACATCCAAACTAGCATAAAAATATAAAAAATCAAAAATTGGGACTCCTATATAAGGTAGTTCGAATCGTATATCTACCAGTGAACTGGAACGGATGAAGGCTGAAGAAAATCTGAAGCATCTGTCTAAAGAGACCTCTGAATACAAAAAGGTGTTACCGAGCGAAAGGCGGCAGAAGGACAAAACTAAGACTGAGGTGGCTAAACAGAACAGAGGATACTAGTGTACACGAGCTGATAAAAGTGGCTGGGTGAGATACAAATCTGCAGAAGTTCATTTGTATAGTGTACACTATGGTAGCGGCTCGTAAGCAACAATCTGTTTCTTTAATTAACGAAAATATAGATCAGCCTGTATTTTTGGCTTCAGTGACCGATATCAATGTTTGTTCATCTACCAGTCAGGTAGATGTTGGATAACCTTGGCCCAATTTGAGTCGACGGGCGTCTTGTACTGTTAACAGCGTTTTGAAGATTTGTGAGCCATTTATTCCTGTGTTGAACATGAGCTGCAATTTAGTTTGGAATTCCATCTTGGCCTGTTGGCACATCGAAATACGGGCAGTCATTTTTTCATCAGGAATATATATATATTGGTGTCTTGGGGCTATTTCTGTTTAAGGTACTTTTTGTGTACAGCCTATATGACTTGTAACAGTGTCCTGTATATTGTGGTACGGAAATTAAATGATTATTACCTTTTTTGGATCTAATAATGATTGTTTGAACAGTTGGTTGCGGTGCGTGGCTTATTAAGGATCTAGGGACAGTATTTTTCCTGTTTCTTGAATGTTTCATCACATGGACAACCCGGACTATATCAATGTTAATGACTCTTTTTTAAATGGGTAGCCATTTTGTTTTTTCTATTTGATACGGGCTGTGTTGTTCCATCAACAATTCATTTTGATATTGGCCTGTTGGTACATTGAGATACAGGTATGTCATTTATTTTTTTCATTGAAAAAGTATACATTGGCCTTTTTGGTTTATTGGGGCTATCCTATCCAAGGTACTTTCTTTGCGCAGCCTTTATAATTTGAAACAGTGTATAACATATCGTGGTATGAGGATTATCTAATTACATCTTTTTTGGATTTTATATTCATTTTTTAATAGTCTGGGTTGTATGTGGACATATTGAAGAGTCACGAACAGTATTTCTTCTGCTTCTTATAAATCTCATTATATGGTCAACTTGGACTATAAGAACATTGTTACTGGTAAAGGCTTTTTTCCTATTGGGCAGCCATTAGTTTTTTGTATTCAGCTACTGGCTGTATTGCTCCATTAATAATATATTTGAGTTATGCACACACTGTGGACATCATATTTGGTTAAATTTGTGTGCAACTTATGTGTTCTGCATTATTGAACGTTTCTATTTTGTAATTGCATCTATTAATCTTTTTCATTATCGGGCAGCCCATGTGGTTGTTGTTACTGAAATATAAGCTTTAGTGTACAAGTATTATTTCATCTTTAAATCCTATAAAGGGTCTTAGCTTTTTATAGGCTTTGTTCTTGTGCAAATTGTTATTCTACATGTCACAACAAGATTTATTAAGCTCTTGATGTTCTTTGTTTTTACAAAAGAATTGTCATTACTAAACTTTGGAAACAGGAAACAGTTTTTTCTCTAAAAACACTGGTTTGGATCATGAATATATATATATATATATATATATATATATATATATATATATATATATATATATATATATATATATATATATATGTTCTTTTGATTAGATAATTTCATGCTTTCTTGCTATTTGGTCTTGTGTACAACTTCTTCCCAATGTGGGTTTGAAAACAACTACCACATTTAAAAGACTGTGAATGAGAACTTAATTTGCCTGAAACTGCATACTACCTCTCTCCTTCTACACCCATCCATAGTCTTCCAACACAGATAACTCAATCACCATGTCACCAACACCACACTCCCACAACCATATTATCCCACTACTCTTGCCTTCCCTATCCATCTGTCTTTACTTTTTCTCCTTCATTACTACTTATCACCATCCACTTAATGCTATGCACTGTATCAAATCCCCCACCCTACCATACACCACAAACCATCCCTTCATACCTGCAAACGCACAACCAATTATCCTTTACACTTTAATATTTCAACTCATCTCTCCTATCAATTACACCTCACAATCCAAAAAATACCCCAGCTTCAAACACCACTTCCTAACTGTATTCTACCTTAAAACCATTACCAGCATTGCAGCCCAACTACTACTAGGAGGTGATATCCACCCCAACCCTGGCCCAACATACCACACCCAACCCCAACCTCCCATTTAAGCATAAACCCACTGATTTACTCATTCTAAACCTAAACATTTGCAGTATCATAAATAAAATAGAACAGTTACATGGAATTATTTTTGTATACAACCCAGACATTATAGTGATTACAGAAACATGGCTTAAACCCCACATTAAAGATAACTGTATAACTCCACCTGGCTTCAACATATTAAGAGTTGATAGACCTCACAGAAAAGGTGGTGGCACTGCCCTTCTTTACAAATCCAATTTAAAAGTCCAGCTCCTTCAAAAAGAAACCCCAGATTTCAACACTGCCGAGACCCTATTCAACAAAATCCTACTAAACCAACACAAACAACTAAACCTACTCAGCATTTATATACCACCAGGAGACAACCTTAAGACACTAGAATCAATACTCCACTGGGCATCCCACTCCCTGTCCCAAGAAACTTTACTCCTAGGTGATGTCAACATAGACTGGAACACTATACATTCACCCATAGCCACCAACCACAAACCCGTATAATTTCATACAACGCATACACTCACCTACAAGAATTGACAAAACCACCAAACGAGAATCCACCTTAGACTGTATCCTGACTAACCAGCCCAATACTGCCCACCTAACTGGAATACTACCCGACTCCCTCAGTGACCATAACCCAATCTTTCTCCTTTGGCACAAAATAAAATTTACTAACACTCCCGCTCTCTTACAAATCCATTCCCAAAAAACTTCTCCCCAGAACAATTCTCAGAAGCCCTAAAATCCTGTGACTGGGCTCCCATAAAAACCCTTCCCTGGATAATGCAGTAGAATACTTTAATGCCAAATTCCTAGAGATTTTTAAATAAACTAGCCCCACTAAAAACTATAAGATTGCGAAGTAACCCTGCCCCCTGGTTAAACAAATCCACAAAAATCTTACTCAAGACTAGAGACAAAGAAGCTTGGATAACTTGGCAAAAATACAAAACTCCTGTAACAAGGCAAAGCTTTGCTGAGCTCGGAAATAAAGCAAAAAAGCAGGTTAGGTTGGACAAGAAACACTACTATATTTCCCTACAAAGTAAACATAACAACAAACCACAGAAATTCTGGGCTGCAGTGAACAACATCCTCCAGCCTGGTAAAGCCACCACACCACCTCCAGATATCACAGGTACCGATCCACACATAGCCTCTAGTTTTAATAACTACTTTACCTCTTCAATACTGAACCTGGTAAGTGCTATATCACCCATGACCCAACATCAACCCTTAAACTACCACACTAACTCCACCCCCTTCACTTTTAACCCAGTTCCAACTACAACCATTTAAAATCTCTTAGCTAAACTCAAACCTACCACCCTAGCTGCCGACAGTCTCCCAGCTCAACATCTCCAAATTGCATCCAAGGCCATCGCCTACCCGTCTTCCTACTCATTAACAGAGCTATATCCTTGCATTCCATTCCTTCATTATGGAAAACCTCATATATCATCCCTCTCCACAAGGGAGGTCCATCTACTGACCTCTCCAACTACCACCCCATTGCTATCCTATCACCCCTCTCAAAAATTCTAGAAATATGTATCCACCACCAAATCCTTACCCATCTGTTAACAACCTTCTAACTAAAACCCAACATGGATTCAGACCTTCCCATAGCACCAACACTGCTCTAATTAACTTCTCCAATACCATAAACTCTCATAGGAACCAAGGGAAGCTGGTCTCTGCCACCTTTTTAGACCTGTCCAAGGCATTTGATACAGTTTCCCAAGCAAACTCCTCACCTGTCTAGCAGAACTCAACCTCGATGACTCCACCCTAAAATGGTTTAACAGTTACCTAAACAACCGGTCACAATCTGTCAAATGGGGAAACTCCCTATCCCCCACTCTCTGTCACATGCGGTGTCCCACAAGGTTCAATCCTTGGTCCCCTTCTCTTCAACATATTTACAAATAATCTCCACCTAGCTACCACTAAAGCCAAAATCGTCCAGTATGCGGATGACACTACTCTAATCTGCTCAGCACCAAACATCCAAATACTACAAAGTAAAGCCCAGGAATCCTTCACTGAGGTAGAGAACAGGCTAAACAACTACCAACACTAAACCTCAAAAAAAACACAGCTAATACTATTCCACCCAATCAATCACTCATCTGCCACTTTACCATCATGTCAACCAATGGCACCCTCATCACCCCAGTAACTGAGGCCAAACTCTTAGGCATCACTATTGATCAACTTAAATTCAACAATCACGTATCCCAAACTATCTCTAAAGTCCATAAAAACGTGGTTGCCTATAGCGTTGCATACTATTCCTAACCCCCGAAACTAGAACAATAGCCAGAACTCATCTCTTATCAACGCTACTATACGCCTCTCCAGTCCTCTCCAACATTAACAAAACTAACCTGAACAAACTCTCCACATGCTACAATAAAATAGCTAGGTTCGCTGCCAATAATAGATCACATTCCCACCACTGCCAATCCCCAATTAAACTGCACTGGTTAGAATTTCCAAACCTCCTACGCTACCACCAACTGATCATAGCCCATCAAATTCTTTTTCATCCGGGGAAGAGTCCTGCCCTAGCTGACATACTATACTTTCACAATCCCAAAAGGGAACTACGTTCATGTAACAAAAACCTGACTGAAAACAACCCATGCAATAACAGCACTGGGGAGGCCCTATTCTCTTATGATGTTGCAAAAGTATGGAACACCTTCCCACCTGAACTCAGGCTACAAAGTCACACAAGCACCTTCAAGGGCCTTCTTAATTCACACCTCTATGCTAACCCTCTTTGTAACTGCAAAGACCCCCCCTTGAAGACCCACTACTCCATATAAGTGACCCACTGTATGCCTCCATTGCATACACTATATTCTCACCTGATATACTCACCTGATATGCATTTTTTTTTTGTTGTAAATATTGCAAATAAGGATTCTACTCCTGAGTATCTTATTGTTGAGTATCTTATTGTTTTACAAAATTGTTCTTATACTTCTTTGTTTCTCTTACCTTGTATACCAGTTTTTTTATTGTTATCTAAACCATGTATGCATTATGTTAACTTCCTTGGAGCTTTCCTCCCCAGGACTCCACTGAAAATGGGCACTTTGTGTCCAGTTGGATTTATCCTGGTAAATAATGTTAAAATAAAAATAAAATAAATAAATAACCATTATCTCACCCCCTCCACCAGAAAGACACTTGCATCCACATACCTTCTCCCCTCCCTAGTGTATGGCGTTCCTCTGTTCTCGAATCTTCAACTCGGCCTTCAAACTAAATTAGAAGCCTGCTACAATAAAGTCTGCAAATTTGCCACCAACTCTAGGAACTCATCCCATCACTGCATATCCCTCCACTCACTAAAATGGCTCGAGCTTCCCAACTATCTGAACCCCCTTAAACTCACCACTGCCCATATGCTCATATTTAACCCAGCCTCCTGTCCCTCTCTCTCCATTCCTATATTCCTAATCACTCACTTAAGTCAGAAAATCAGAACCTGCTCAAAATCTACAAACCATTATGGCCACCTGGCCACTCTCTGTGATTCTGCTCATTAGCTAAGTTATGGAACTCTCTTCCTCCCTCCCTTAGAATACTTATAAACCACTCTAACTTTAAATTCCTCCTCCAGTCCTACCTATCTTCAAAGTGGGAATGCCTTTACTCCTTCCTCACATAGGACCCTCCTATATCAAAACCCACCTTCTAACTCTATGCATCATCTCTGCACTCACATCATTTGCCCTCCTACTCCGTAACCTCCAAATTTTGTTAATGGTTTATTTCCAACAATTTCTCATCCTCAATTGAAATTCACTGTTAATGACCCTTAGACTGTACTGTTGCTAGATTTTTACTACTATTAGTGTGCAATATAAAGTTTTGAATTGTAATTCACTGTTAATGACTCAGACTGTACAGTTGCTAGATTTTATTATTATTATTACTGTTGAATGTAGATTTTTTTTTACTATAAAATGCTGCATAAAGCTGTATGACTTCTTTGCTTTACATGTGTATATGCTAATATGTTTGTCATTCTTACTGGGGCTTTTCTCCTTGGGCCTCCACTGAAAACTGGCTCTTTTTAGGCCCAGTGGACTTCCCTAGTCATCAAATTGAAATAAATAAAATAAATAAATAACGTGAGATGTTCTTTGAATAAATATTCATCAACGACTGAAGCCAAGATTCAGAATTTGTCACCTATTGAACATTTTAGAAAATAATATATTCCTCTTTCAAACACAATTGTACCATTAGACCACATGTGTTGCCATGGGCATACCTGTGGTTAATACATATGCAAACATTGTGATGTTTATGTGGGAAACAGAATACATTCTATCCAGTTCTAATAATTCACAATTTGAAGCCATTGTTTTTTACCAGATTCATAGATGACCTGTTTCTTGTTTGGACAAACATATTAGAAGATTTTAATATGTTTTTAATAGTATGAACACCTATATTGAATTTTTAAGTTTTAAAAAAGAAATATCATTAAATACAATAGTGTTTTTGGATATTACTTTAACTAAGACAGATTTAGGTACCTTACAAACTAGGCTATTTAAAACGCCTGTAAAAAGGAATATATATGTGCATCACACAAGCATGCACCCTCCTTTTATGTTTAACAGTGTTATACACAATCAAATGAAATGCATTGCTAGATTACATACCAGTGATGGAGAAATGTTATGTCAGATTGAGAATACTGCCAATGACTTTCTCCACAGGGGTTATAATATAAATGCAGTCACTAACAAAAAAAATTATCCAGAGGCGGACTTCTAATACTAAGCCAATTTTTCCTAATTACATTACAGAAAGCAGTATTAAATGAATGAGAAACTGAATTTTAAAAGGTGCATGCTTACTTTTAACCAATATACTAATGTAGTCAAACACATTCTCACTACGTACTGGCTAATTATGTTTTCTGATCCTGAGATAATGAAGTTTATAGGTGACAGACCAGTTTTTTGGCTACAAAAGATGTAATAATCTCAAAAATCAATTATGTTATAAGGAACAGCCCAGAAATAATTTCTTATTTAAGATTAAGAAAACATGGACCTCTAAATGTAATAAATATGCCCATTGTGTTGATATTAATACTGAAACTACTTTCACTCATCCTGTGACTGGCAAAACATTTTATGTATGCACATTTGGGAATTGTGATATGAGGAATGTTATATATCTAGCCACATGTAATCTTGCAACACATTATGATGGGAAAACTAATAAGAGACTTAAGGATCGTATAAGTAGCCATCTCTCAGATATCAATAGGAAATTATGTACTAGTGTACTTTATAAACATATTCATGATCATGATTCAACACACTATTTTAAAATTTTGATTTTATCAAAATTAAATGAATCTATATGTGGGGGGACTTAGTGCAACATACTGAGTTGGAAGAATTTAAATGGATTTTGAGGCTCAAAGCACTTACTTCACCAAGCCTAAATGATGTTTTTCTTTAAAACCATGGTTAAAACAGTTACAGCATCAGGTTTGATTTTATCATGTGAATAATTTTATCATGTGACTTTGATTTTGGATGATTTAGTTCTGTTTCTGTTATTACCTGAAGAACCTTTTTAAGTGAAACTGCTAAGATTGCATAATAAACTTTGGAATTTATCTTTGGATTCTTGGACTTTGTTTTATATAGCGTAGTTCCAGTGAATTTGTTTCCTTTGCTTGTGTTCATTTATTTTTGATGGATTTATCACCAGATTGCTTATTTTATTTTTTTTTATTAAAATCTTAGAGTCAGAGTCCTTCAGCTCCAAGAGGATTTTAGGAACCAAGGATCTATGTTTTTTAGCTGTCATTGCTGAAGAGGAGGAAGGTACCGACAAACTCATCTTTCTGCCCTTCTCCAAACAGGATGAAGAAGAAAGGGAAGAAATATCTGTTTTATTTTTATCTGTAGCAGATATGGCTTCTACAAAGGTGGAAGGAATCAAGCCTTTCAAAATCAGCTTATTCCTTCTCTCAGCAAGAGCCCAGTGGCTAAAGCCATAGCAAATGCTACAGACCTCCTGTAAAAGCACAGGACCCAAACAATATACACACAAAAGATACAAATCAGATAGAAGTATCTTGTGGCCACACTTATGGCATTTTTTAAAGGCAGAAGTGACCTCAGTTTTCTCAAACATAATAAAAGTGGGCTGGAAGCACACACATATGCGCGTGCGTGTGCACACACACACACACACACACACACACACACACACACACACACACACACACACACACACACACACACACAAAATACGCACGCTAGAGAGAGACACAGAGAAACACTATCAACAAGAACGGCAGAAAGACCCCTTCTTTTTTTATTTAAGGGTGACAGGAAGGTAAGGAAAGAAAGACTATCAGCGATGATAGTTAAAGAGTACACCAAAGTGTACAGAAGAAAGACATCAGCAATGATAGCAGAGAACACACCAAAGTGTATGGAAAGGTGATAGCAATCACTAAATACAGGGTAGAGGAACAGCGAAAAGAAATAGACACTTAAAGAAGAAAAGGTTTGAAAAGTACAGATTTGAAAAAAGAACTGTTCAAAAAGTGAAACTAAGCTCGAGAGCTCTGGTGAACGCATCTGTATGGAAAAGCGGCAAATGAGATCAGGGGTAATTGGGAGACGGGCATTATGGGTAGAGGTGAAGCTTGAGAGGTTTTGTTCAGCACGAGTTATAGTAATGGCCGAGTCAGTTCTGATGTTGGAACCAAACCCATATGTCAAGGATAAATTGAAAAGTGTCAACATCAGATCAACCTTTAATCTGTCAGGAAAAAAGAGCGCTCTCATTTAAAAAGTATAATACAGTCTCATAACAGTCCATTACAACACAATCTACATTGTGACAAGTTTTGAAAGGGAAACTGTTTGAATGAAAAATAAGAAGTTATGTACTCACCATAACATTCCATCTGAGTAAGTGACTTCATTTGTCTGCAACCTTTGGGTCTTGGATCCGATCTCGGATCCGAGCCGGCAACTTATTTTATAGCTTAGAGATCCGAGCTCCTAGCTCCTCCCCTTACCCATAATCTCCTGCCAACCCTGACTGACCTCAGATCAAGTTTGCCCGTATACAAAAAGCCGCAGGCTAAATACATCCCGAAGGATACCATAGAAGGACATACAGGAACAAGAAAATTCTGAGGGCCGGGGGGATGGTTGCAGACAAATGAAGTCACCTACTCAGATGGAACGTTATGGTGAGTACGTAACTTCTTAATCTGAAGTAGGTACTTCATTTGTCAGCAACCTTTGGGACAGAGTCCCCAGCTACCTGAATCTTGGGTGGCCATCATGGAAGGATGTTCCGGAGCACTGCAGAGCCAAAGGATGCTCTCCCTCTGGAGATAATGTCCAGTTTATAATGGTTGATAAAGGTATGAGATGAGGCCCAAGTGGCCACGGAACAAATATCATCCAGTGAAACTCTAGACCTAAAGGCCGCAGAGGTAGATATAGAATGAGTAGAGTGCACACGAATTCCCTGAGGTGCAGGCCTCCTAGAAGTTTCATAGGCCAAGAGAATACACTGTGAGATCCATCGTGATAAAGTGATCTTAGAGACAGATTTACCTAGGTTAAATTTGGAAAAAGAAATGAACAACTGGTCGGATTGCCTATGACTTGCAGTCCTGTGAATGTAGAAGTGCAGTTGTCTGTGCACATCTAAGGAATGGAGTTTGTATTCTCCCTTGTTCTGATACTTAGGGAAGAAAACTGGTAGGTTAATGGACTGATTGATATTAGCCTCTGAAGCCACCTTGGGAAGAAAAGAAGGATTGGTCCTGAGGTACACTCTATCCTGATGAAAGGCCAAGTACGGGGGTTTTACACAAAGGGCCTGAAGCTCGGAAACTCTTTTTGCTGAAGTAATAGCGACTAGGAATGCCGTTTTCCAAGAGAGGTACTTAAGATCGACCGAGGCAGCCGGTTCAAAAGGGGGAGCTGTCAAGGCCTGTAAAACTAGAGCCAAATCCCAAGGGGGTACAATTTCCCTGACAGGAGGTCTGAGCAAGAAAGTACCCTTGAGAAAGGTCTTACACAATTTTGCTGTAATCAAGGGGCCTGATTCATGCCCCACATGGTAATAAGAAATAGCTGCTAGTTGAACCTTGACCGTAGAGCAGCTAGCCCCCTGATGGAACAGACCTGTAAGGAACTCCAACACAGATGGTAACGGGGCTGTGAAAGGATCTAAATTATTATTCCCCGCCCAGATGGAGAAGCGTTTCCACTTACTACGATAGACTTTCCTAGTGGAAGGTTTATGTGCTGCTACAAGAATGGCTTTAACTGGTGAAAAGATTCCGAGAGTCCTGACTAGGAGTGGAACTGGAGCAGTCAAGCTGTCAACTTGAGGTTGTCCAGATTCGGGATCGGGAGGTCTAGGGGATGAGATATTAGATCCGGGAGGGGATCTAGAATTCAAGGCGGATTCACCAGATGAGACCACAGGTAAGGGAACCACGTTTGACAACGCCAGAATGGGGCAATGAGGATCATCCTGCTCCCCAACTGACTGGCTTTCTGTATGAGTTTCAGCATCAGGGGCAGAGGAGGGTAGGCATAAAGTAGACCGGGGGGCCAAGCATGCACCAGAGCATCTCTCGGGGATTCCCCGATGGGGGGAATTAGAGCGAAGTAGCTGTTGCATTTCGTATTCGAGGGAGAGGGGAAGAGATCGCAACAGGGTTGCCCCCACATGGCAAAAATCTGCTTCATTACCTGGGGATTGAGAGACCACTCGTAAGGGGAAAGGATGGTGCGGCTGAGTCTGTCCACCAGTATGTTGGACTGTCCCGGAATGTGCGTTGCAACAAGAAAGCGGTTGGTAGAAATCGCCCATTCCCACACTCTCGTGGCCTCTCGACAAAGAGGATAGGACCTGGTTCCCCCCTGTTTGTTGATGTACCAGACCACTGACATGTTGTCCGTCTGTATCGCAATAGTCCCTACCGGAAGAAGGTTCTGTAGTGCTCACAACGCCAATAGCACCACCCTCATCTCCAGGACATTGATATGCAAGGAGGTCTCTGTGTCAATCCATGTGCCTTGGACCATCTTGCCTGCGCAATGCCCCCCTCACCCGAGATGACAGGCATCCGTGGTCACCGTGGCGAGGGGAGGAGGCATGGAGAAAGGACGTCCCGTATGGAGATCCGGAGATTGGAGCCACCATAAGAGAGCTGTCCTGCACGCCCTGCTGATGGAAATAGGATGGTTTGGGGGGTAACGTTGAAAAGACCATTGGAATTGAAGGGTCCATTGCAGTACCCTCATGTTCAGACGAGCCAATGGCAAAAGAATGATTGCCGCCGCCATGGAGCCTAGGGCCCTCAGGACCCATCCCGCCGGTGAAGCTGTTGATTGGAGGATGGCCCGCACATGCAGCCTCAGGTTCTGAAGACGTTCCACAGTCAGAAATACTAGAAGGTTTCTTGTATCCAATTTGGCCCCTATAAACTCTATCACCTGGGTAGGAGCAAGAGAGGATTTGTTCATGTTGATGGTGATGCCCAGCTGGGGAGCCAGCCGGAAGAAGTAGTCCCTGGCTGAGCAAAGTAGATGCCTTGTCGGGGCGGTCAGGAGCCAGTCGTCCAGGTATGGAAAAACTTGCATTCCCTGGAGTCTCTGGTGGGCTGCTATCACTGCTAATACTTTGGTAAACACCCTGGGGGCTGTGGTGAGACCAAAGGGAAGGACCCTGAACTGGTAGTGACTGGCTCCCAGCCGTAAGCGGAGAAACCTCCTGGATCGTCTGTCCATAAGAATGTGGTAGTATGCATCCTTGAGGTCTACAGAACACATCCAGTCATTCTCCCGCAGTAAGGGGATAATGGATTGAAGAGTGACCATCCAGAATCCTACTGACAGGTTCAGAAGGGAGAGGTCTAGGATTGGCATTAAGTCCCCCGTCTTTTTTTGGCACCAGAAAGAACCTGGAGTAAAACCCTAATCCGAGCTGGTCTGGGGGGAAGGGCTGGATGGCTCTTTTTTCTAGCAGCTGCTGGATCTCTGCAGCTGCTGCCCCCTTCTGACCAGGTGGTACATCAGGGAGGCTTTTGATTCTGGGGACATGATACATGGGAATTTGGTAACCTCTAGATATGATGCGAAGCACCCAGCGATCTGATGTGATGGACTCCCAAGCTGCCAGGTGCTTCGAGAAATGCCCCCCGACTGCCTCCAGAGTAGAGCAGTCGGGCAAATCCTCAGGGTTGCTGCACGGGTCGGTCAGAGAAAGTTTCCCTGGACCCAAAATTCTTCGGGCCCCCTCTGCCTCTAGGGCGGCGTCCTCCTTGCCCTCCTCTGCCACGGAAGGACTGGTTGTCCGGAGCAGGCTGGGAATGTTGCGATTTCCGGAACCACATCTTCTTCTGTCCCTTTTGGTTCTTGGAGAAGGATCTCTGGGGAGCGGAGAAGCGGACTCCGACGGCAGACAACATCTTTCCGTCCTTTTCGCTCTGGACTAAAGTGTCGCGAACGGTCTTGCCAAATAAGGCAGAACCATCAAAAGGGGCATTCGCAAATGACGCCTTAGAGGGTTCTGCAAAGTGACAATGTGGGAGCCAGGCCTGGCGCCTCATGACTGCTCCGCTGGCTCTAGCGGATCCCTCTGTAGCATGGGACAACAACCGCATAGAGGTATTAGATATCGATCTTAGAGTGGCCATGCGAGTGGAGTACAATTGTTTGTCCTCCGCCGACATGGACTCAGGTGGGGGGAAGCAGCATACTCTTTGATAAGGTCTCACTGCATCCTAATAACATGTGCCATATAGTTCAGAGACCTTACTGAGAAGGTCACTGAACTGAAAACCTGCTTCCCCAGGCGATCCATCGAGCAGGACTCTTTGCTCGGTGGATGGACCGAGGGGCTCTCCTGAGCTAATTCCCTCTTGGTGGCTGCCGCCGTCAACATGGCATCTACGGGGGGACCCTTGCTCCAGTGGGATCTGTTCGCAGGGGGGCTCAGAATTCTATTGGGGTGTTTGGGAACTGGCTCCACAGTGTCCGGCTCCTTCCACGCCCTGGTGGTAATAAGGTCCACCAGGGAGTCGACTGGAGGGGACACCCAAGAGGTAGACGGTCCTGCTACGAATACCTCCAGGAACACGGACTCGTCGGAGGAAGCCTTGGGGACAGACCACCCTCCCCTAATCCTGAGAATTTCCATGATGTCGCCGAAGGAGACATCTTTGGGGGGGTGACCTTGGGGAGCCTTCCCCTTCATCCAAGTCCGTGTCTTCTGTTAAGGACTTGGGGGAGTCCACGTGTCTCCTCTTACACTTCTGCTTATGAGGCACATCCTCGGGGGGGCTGTCCGAGGAGGTCTCACCAGCAACAACCTGTTCCAGGGGAACGACCTGAGACATCGAAGCAGGCTGTCCCTGAGGCCAGATGATTGAAGCCTGACTCAGCCGAGAGGGAGTGCGAGGTGGAGCCGAAGCAAGGGCCGGGGGTCCGGATGCCATCAACAGAGCCCTCTCCACTGCATCGAAGGCCGAGGGGGAGTCGCTCTCTCTGGGATCCGAAAGTAGACTCCCACTCGGATCCGATGGAGGGATAGGAACCGGAGCCGAGACCATCGGATCCGAAGGACCCGTGTGCTCCGACCTGGACGGAGCCGAAGGCACACTGAATCCCTCGAATCCGAAGCTCGGCCCACGGTTCCGAGAGCTCGGATCCAGCAAGGAAGGACCCGACAGACTCGGGGGCAGAGACGGATCCGAAGTACCCAGTACTGTCGGCGCCGGCCCACTCCCCGGCTCCAAGGCTGCCCGGCTCCGTGTGCTCCAAACCCAGAAAGCGGGTCGGAGAAGGAGCTATCGGGGCAAAAAAAGGTGTTGAGCTCCCCCCTAAAGGGGGGGAGGAGGCATGAGCACTTCCATCTGCAGCTGGGCCTGGATGAACCTTCGCATCATCAGGTCCAAGTCCGCATCCGAAAGGCTGTAGGTAGATCTCGACGAGGCCACCGAGGCGGGCCAGGAGTGCCGCCTCGATGACCTCGACGGAGATCGGGTCTCCTCCTCCTCGGGTCCCGAAGAGAAGCACGGGGATCGGAGCCGAGGAGGAGGGGACCTGGAAACCGTGGAGGGAGAAGCCCGCTTAGCTGGGGGAGAGGCCGAAGCGGAGGCCTCGGCCTACCGCTTGTGGTGCTTCTCCCTCCTTTTCTCCCTCCTGGCCTCCCTCTCCTCCGGCGCCTTAGTGGGAGTTTGAGTCCCGGCCGGGGGGAGGGGGACAGGAGTGGCCGCCGAGGACTGGGGTGGTGCCACGGAAGTACCGGAGGCCGAAGCCGGATCTGGGGGCAAAAGTCCCGCCAGGATCAGCTTTGACCTATGGTCTTTCAGTGCCCTGGGGTTGAACGCCGCACAGATCGAACACCCAGAGGAGAGGTGTTCAACCCCAAGGCACCGAACACACCGAGTGTGGCCATCCGCCGGTGAAAGCTTATGGCCACACTCGGTGCACTTGGAAAAAATAGGCTTTGGGGCCTCCGACATAGTTTTTGAAAAGTTTAAAACTACCTCACACAGACCAGGCCCCAACACACAACAGCCCACACACACACTACATACCAGCGAAGGAAGGGGAGGAATTACATTAAAAATAAAAGTACACTGACAAAAGGGAACCTAACCACACACACACACACACACACACACACACACTTAAACTATGAAAAATATAGAATTTTACAGAAAAAAGTAACCACTTATCTATAAAACGCCAGGAGCTCAGCAATCTAGAAGCTTACTCTAAGAGCGGCAAACTAGATCTGAGGTCAGTCAGGGTTGGCAGGGGATTATGGGTAAGGGGAGGAGCTAGGAGCTCGGACCTCTAAGCTATGAAATAAGTTGCCGGCTCGGATCCAAGATTGGATCCAAGACACAAAGGTTGCTGACAAATGAAGTACCTACTTCAGATCAAATGTTTTAACATCTGGATCTAGGAACACAAGGTCAGGATGATATACTTCCATAAGAACAAGATATTTAATTAAAATGAGACATAAAATCATTAGTCTGGGTCTAATGCAGCTTAAAATTGAGTACAGAATAACAATATGGAAGCCATAACATAACCATAACATAGAACATAAGCAAAATTAAAATTTGAAAGAGTACAGTAAAAATATACCAAGGGTATCCACAGATGTGAAAATTTAAGTTATTATGAAAGATTAAAATATCCAAACGTGTGTAGTGTCTCATATAGATACTTAATAGGTGATCTTATTCAGGTATATAGTGTATTTAGAGACAACTACTTCTGAGAATGTTTGGGGCTATCAAAGACAGACACAGAATTATCAGACAGCCCATGCAGAAGATTATATAGTAATGAGAGATACACTAATTGGTTCTCTGAAAGAGCAGCTGCTACATCGAATAGACTATCAAAGTATATTAAAGTAAGCACTAGTTTAGATATTTTTAAAAACAACCTGGACACGTATTATGGGAATAGCTGTTTTGATATATTGGCAGGCTAGAAGGGCATTATTGCTCATGCCTGAAATATCTGTATTCATATATGCATTGAGATAGGATCTTATCCCTCCAGTGAGTCTTGTTTATTTGTTGCCCCTAGTGTGAGTGTCTGTACAGCCACTGCTTTTGTTAAGAAATAAGAGGTCATTCAGGATTGGGACTTTTGTGGCTCAATAAGCAAAATATGGGTCGCCTCTCAGCAACCTGTAGGCTACAAGGATAGCTGCAATAATCTTTCAGAGTAGATGAAGGATTTAAGACCTTTAATTTTATTGGTAAGAAATCTTTGGGGCCATCCCACTTGAGAAATATGATTGGATTTGTACATACCAAAGGGGGCACTGTATTCAATCATGGTCTGATAAGAGAATAGCACAGGGGTAGGATGACTTCTTTAGATCTTGAAGGCATTCCATTGGAAATTACCTGGGCAAAATAGAAGGATTTTCTGACTGCTGCAAAAACATGATGTTTGAATGAAAAAAATGTTATACAAACAAACATCTTGGTCTACTATGGCTGTATCTGTCTGAAAAGCTCTGCCATTTATAACACATGAAGTAGGAGCAACTCTTCTGCCAAATGCTACTACACTGCACTTTTTTCATTTAGTTTGAGACCACTTTTGATACAACATGCATATGCATATTCCAGTCCTCACTAGTACTGTTTTGTATCACTAGATGTCTATCAAACAACTTCACTGGGAGAGGGGGGCCTACAAATACCGATAAGTAACAACTGACCACCTTCTATTTTTTTTCTAGGTGCTATTTTCCTCCATTGCTGCTTACTATCAAGCACTCCTCTTCCAGGTCTTGAACTCAAAAAAAAAAAAAAAAAAATGCCAACTGGAGAGGGCCATCATCCAGGCAGACATGGATATGTTTTTTGCCCTTGCAGATATTTGATGCAAGTAATGAGACTACTTAGGTCTTAAACCTACTCCTGCTGGCTGTTTTGAGTATCCATGACACTGTGGGAGCGCTCAACACTTTCATCATTCATTAATACTTTCATCCACATATTAATGAGTGCTGCTATCACCAACCTGGTAAGCTAACTCAACATCCTTGGTTAATGGCAAGCCTCCCATTGTGTGGTGAGGCAACTGCCCAGACCATCGATTCCCTCTACCTAGGGCAGACAAGCAGATGTTAACCTCCCACTTCTACCCACTCTCATTCTCAACTCTTCCAGCACCTGAGATGTTGTTCAAACTTGGGTTTTGTGGGTTATGGTCAGGGTTTTATCAGTCTATGCTACACAGTCATAGGTACATAGGTTCATAGGCTGATACTAGGCTATCTGCCCTAGGGCATTTATAAGCCTAGCCAGAGTGTGTTTGGCTTTTGCCACCCTTTTAGATTAGTTGACTGTGCCTCTGTATAGTAGGTCACAGAAGGTAGCCCTTTTAAGATTAGTTTACTGTACCTCTGTCAAGCAGAGACACAGAAGAGATCCCAGGGGTGAACTTATGATCTCCCATCCACTCGTCAAGATGTCTCTTGAAGAGGGTCAGTGAGGGGCTCTGCCTAACATGGATTGGGATTTTGTTACAGAGTGAGGGGAGCCTCTGGGATATGAATCTGTCCCACCAGCATGTCCTATTTATTTCTGTGCTGAGGTTCAAGTCCCTGGAGTGTGTAGCTCTAAGGGATTTGGATTTCCTGAGGTGGAGCATGTCCATTAATTCTGGGTTGGACATGGCTTTATATGTCAGACACAGATCGCTTCTGAGTAGGCGGTACGCAACTGAGTAGAGCTGGAGTTTCTTTAGCCGAACTGCATACGGCATCTGTTTGAGTCCCTTGATCCTCTTGGTGAGCTACTTTTGGGGTCTTTCCAGTTGCTGCAGGTGTCAGGTAAGGTACATCCCAAATGGGGCACTGTATTCAATTATGGGCCTGATAAGTGATGCGTAGAGGGGCACAATGACCTCTCTTGATCTAGATGTGAACCCTTTCGTGATAAGGTGGGCTATATAGATGGTCTTTCTAACCACTTTGACAATGTGATTGTCAAAGGAGAGATTGCTATCTACTTGGGTCTTCAAGTCCCTAATTACTTCTTCTGTACTTAATGGATTACCACCTATGTGGTAATTTGTGGGTACTTTGTTTTTCCCAAAGGGGATGACTATGCACTTTTTGGCATTTAGCTTTAGGCCATGGCTCTGGCACCAGTTATCCGTCTCTGTGAGACCCTTTTGGAGGATGCTTGTGTCAGCCGGAGAGTCGATTATGGCACCCAGTTTGCAGTCATCTGCGAACTTGGTCAGCCATAGTCCACCCGTGTTAGCCTGTACCTCGGAGAAATATATACCGAACAAGAGAGGTCCCAGGACTGAGCCTTGTGGGACGCCACTTGTAACTGGTTTAGAGGCTGACATGGCACCTGCTATTCTGACCAAGTGGGTTCTATCCCTGAGCCAGTTTGCAACCCATCTTGTGACATACGGTTTGATATTTAAGCTGGTGAGCTTATTTATGATGCCTGAGTGGGGTATTGTGTCAAAGGCTTTTGCGAGGTCCAGGTAGGTTGTGTGGACTACCTTCCCTTCATCTATGGTTTTGGTAACTGTTTCAAAGAAGTCGACCAGGTTCAAGAAGCAAGATCTGCCCTTAACAAAGCCGAATTGGGTAGGATCCAATGTCTGGAGGTTCCCAATGTCTTTGTTCATGATTTCCATGATGATATGCTCCATAGCTTTGCAGACCAGGCTAGTCAGGCTTATAGGGCGATAGTTTCCGGGGTCCGTTGTGGCGCCACCTTTGTGGAGTGGGACCACTGTTGCTGTACGCCATTCCTTGGGTACATATCCTGTAGTAAGGCTGAGACTGAACAGTGACTTTATATGAGGGTTTAATTCTTCTTGGAGCTCGTGTAAGATGCAGACTGGGACACCGTCTGGTCCCATTGATGCTGTGTTTTTTGCTTTGGAGAGGGCAGCTCTCACCTGTGCATCTGTGATCTCAGGAAGGCTACACTCTGTTGGGATAGACATTTGCTCTTTTGGGGGGGGAAGGGGGGGGAGAAGTTTGCACTGAACCTTTCTACCAGGATGTTGGCAATGTCTGTGGGTTCAGTGTATTTTTTGTCATTTTGCACTAACTCAGAGCACATCTGGGAGTTGCCTCCCAGGTTCCTGACATAACTAAAGAAGGCCTTGTGATTATCTTTAGTGTCTTGTGCAATTTTTCTTTTGAAGCTGGCCTTAGATGATTTTATGAGGGATCGTAGTGTCTTGCTAGTACTGATCAGAGACGCCTTCCCTTTTTGGGATTTTGCTCTATCATGTAGTAGCTTTCTCCTTCTGTTGTATGGCTTATTTATGGCCAGGGTCCACCAGACAGATCTCCTGCCTTTGGAGGAGTGAGTCTTGGTTTTATTTGGGATAGCATGCTCCATGCATTCCTGTAGGTGTCCATAGAATGCTTTTGTAAAGGATTCTGTGTTTTGGGCCTCATTTTCCACTGGCCCGGGGGCTTTAAAGGATTCCACCTCAGTTTTGAGAAGTGTGAAGTTTGCTTTTGAGAAGTTCTTCACCGTGGTTTCCTTGGCTGGGGGTGGGGACAGAATATGGATGTCCAGTGAGATTAGTTTATGGTCTGATCTTACCAATGAGGGGTATATACCTCTGGTGTGGAACACAGAGACCCCATGTTGGTGATGACCAGATCCAATATGTTTTCCCCTCTTGTGGGAGTGGTGACCAGTTGTTCCATAGCATTTGAGTTTATAAATTCTAGGAACCGTTGGGCGAGGGTGTTTGGGCTTGAGTAGTTTCCCAATCAATGTTTGGGTAGGTGAAGTCACCCAATATAATGGTGTTTGAAGAGACCTTCATATTCTCCAGTGTTCTCAGGAAAGCCGAGTGGGGTTCCTGTGTTTGGGTGGGTGGTCTGTAGCAGGCTACAAACTGAAAGGCAGTATTGCCCACTGTTAGTTGCACATGGATGGTCTCCGATGCTTCGTGCAGTGCCACTAACCTGGAGGTGTGGGTATCTTTGATAAATATGGATATTCCCCCTCCTTTTGTGGTTCGGTCCGAGTTTTGGGGCCAAAAAGCATGGTATGAAGTATAACCTGTTAGTGCTGGGGTGCTCTCGGGAGCCTTGAACCAGGTTTCTGTTACTGCACAGATATCGATATTCGTCATACTGAGGAGAGTCTCGAGTGCGTGCATCTTGAGGTTTAGACTTCTGGCATTGAGCAGCATTACCCTTAGTTTTTTTTTTCTTTGTGTTGTCTATGGAGGTGAGTTTGTCTTTTGAGCCTTGCCTAAAAAAGGCACTATGGCGGAGGCAAGAGCCTTTGCCAGTATTCAAAAACCCAGGGGTGACAGGTGCAAGCCGTCCCTAGCGAAGCAACGTGGCTTGTCGAGCATGTCACCCCAGGCTGACAGACACTGGATCCTCTTTGAATGACACCAATACTTTAGCCAATTGTTAAAATTGATCATTTTGTCTTTATACTGTGGCATCATTCTTGGTGAGGGCAAGATTGCTACTCAAGATCAGGGTCATACCGGCCTGGGATACATGATCAGAGAGCTCCTCTATGTCTCTTTTCATGTAGTCCAGGGAGGTACGTCTCAGGTCATTCACACCAGCATGGACAATGACGGAGTCATATTTGTACTTGCTTTGGAGTGACCTGAGTGCTTGTGTTATGTGGCAGATCCTGGCACCCGACAGGCAGCTTACAGTGACCTTCTTGTTCAGTCTGGTGAGTGGGACGTCAGTGTGTCTGACAACAGAGTCACCTATTACAAGTGTATTAGGTGTGTTGTTTAGCCTTAAGGGCTGTGACTGTGTGGCACACTGACTTTGTGAGCTAAGTGCTACGTGGGTATTGTTTCGTGGTAGGGGTTGCTTGGATGTCTGCTTTGGAGGTCTCTGCTGCTTAGGCAGATTTTTATTTAGAGCCTCCGAGTATGTTTTTGTGTGTTTATGTGTTTGGTTTGCTGATGCGATAGGTCTATGTGAGACTGGATTTGTGGTGTGTATGGTTACCTTCTCCTCCTGACTGGCTGTGCCAGTACTGGGTTGAGAGAGCTCAGCCTCCAGTTTGGCTATATAGTTGCATCTCTCACATATATTTGAACTGGTTGGGAGGAGGACAGGGTGGTCTGTATACATAAGGCAGTTGTAACATTGCCTCAAGATTCCCAGTTTCACTAGCTGGACTGGAGAGTAAATCCGAAATTGACCTTTGGACATGCCTGAATAATATAGGGAACTACTTATTGACTGATCAGAAAGAACCAATAGGGGAGCAAGTACTTTAAAGGAGTATAAGAGGGTGTAGTGCTTAAGTTTATTAGTGCTTACCAATGAGATTACTTATACGAGCAAGTGCAGGGCTTTAGAATGAAAATAGAGTTCTTATTTTGAGATTTAGAGCAGTTCTAAGGGAAAAAGTGAAGAGCAGACTTTGTGGAGCCGGGAATACTTTAAAGCTGTTTAGGCGGCGCTGCCCGACGCTGGTCTTTACGCAACACTGCACAAAAAGAGAGTTGCAGGGTTTTAAGAGAGAGAGATCAAGGAGCTTGGAATTGACCCAAAATGGCCAATAAAACTACAGTTTCTAGGCAGTAACCACTCCTACAGGGACAGGCAGGCTGCTCAGTGTTAACCACTGCCACTGGTGAACACAGACTTACCTTTAGCCCAAGTAAGCACTGGCCTCCAAGAAACTTACAAACAGTTCAGAATAGCAACTCTAACTGAACTTTCTTTTAAGTTATAGAAAGTAGGAAAATAGCAAGATTTTTTTGTTTTTTTGTTTTTGTTTAAGGATAGCAGAGACACAAGTAGCAAACTAGTCAGAACAGTGCAATAAATGACCCCAACACGTGTGTGCTAGGTCAGAGGCAGGTAAAATGCAATTTTAAGAAAAAACAATTTTAAATCAAGTGCAACACAAAAAATGCATACCTCACAGCCGCTATGATTTAAGCATGGTGCTATGATTTTGGTCCTCAAATTTAGCCTTGCTCATTCAAGTTGAACATTTTCTATATTTAAATTAACAATGACACGATCTGTTGTATTCCTGGTATTATCTTGCTCTTACACCCAAACCTATCAACCTCTAAGCATTACAAATCATACTACTAGCATTTAAAAATCATAGCAGACCGTAAGAAAGAAAACCACTTTATTTTTCACAATATAGTCAATGCATCATTAGCGGACCGGCGTTCCGCTGTGGCGACCCCTAATCGGGAAAAGCCGCAAGAAGAACAGTCAATGCTAGTGAATCTCTCTATAAGCTTTGTTTATGTATTTCATAAGGTAAGTACTCATAAATTGGCCTGACTTTATGACGAACATCATAAATCTAAAATGAGCAAGGCTAAATTTGAGGACCAAAATCATAGCACCATGCTTAAATCATAGCGGCTGTGAGGTACGCATATACCTCCTCTAGATATATTAGGATAAGAAAGAATAAAATTACTTGTAACTGTCATATAGCCACTGTTCAACAATAATATGCATTTATTGCCTCTTCACCTTCATAGGTGCAGAAAAAAAGCCACTTCAGGCCTAGATGTATTTCTATTTAAACGAAAATCAGAAATGTGTATCAGTGTATGACATCTTAAATCAAATAGATTTGCTGTGAAAAAGTGACACAGCAGATGCAATTTTCTAGTCAATTTAAAGCAATCAACTTTAAGAAAATGGTCCTGCAGCTTGACCATCAGTGCAAATTTAATACAATAACACAACTGCAATTCATTATGAATCAAAGCTGCTCCAGAAATGTAAATAACATTACTGCTGTCTTTCTATATTCTTCCAGTGTGTCTATCGGTTACACTACAGGATGGCAAGTGTTCAGTAATGCTGTTTCTCCAAAAAGTACAGTTATGTAAGTAGATCACTGCTGCAATAGCCTTAAATTATATGGGACATATCCTGCCAAAGACAGGACCCAGAAGCCATCTTCCAAAACCTTAGGGTACCTTCCACAAGCCCTAATCACTACCCTAGTGACTAAACTCAGTTGCTAGAGTCCACAAATGTCAAAGCTTTCTTACCTCAGAACAGGCTAGAGCACAGGCAAATGGGATGCATAACAATAAAAGTCCCACACCCTGCCATAAAAATAGCAATTACAGGAGGATAGAGGGAGGGACTGCCTACTAAAGCAGTGGTCCACTCAAACATCTACAGTTATAAAAAAGACAAACCAGTAGTTAACCCGAACTGTCAAGAAACACTGGAACAATATTCAAGGCAATGCCTTCAAATTGAATCACCAGAAGTACCACTGATAGACTAAAACACAGGTTTATTTAAGCGCTTTTCGTTTGTCTCATAGACAAACTTCCTCAGACTGTCTGAGGAAGTTTGTCTACGAGACAAACGAAAAGCGCTTAAATAAACCTGTGTTTTAGTCTATCAGTGGTACTTCTGGTGATTCAATTTGAAGGCATTGCCTTGAATATTGTTCCAGTGTTTGACAGTTCGGGTTAACTACTGGTTTGTCTTTTTTATCAGTTTGGTGTCCTTTTACAAGTTATATCTACAGTTATAAGTTTACTTACACAAATGTGCTATGTTCATGACTAGATCACTGTTGCAAAAGCCTTAAGCTATATGTGATGAGTAACAGAGCTTAGAAAGTAATGGAGGCGGAAGATGGTTTAGTATCTATTATCCTGTGGAAATAGTCCTAGCAAGACTGCACTGGACCTATACATAGATCTAAGTTGTAGTGCATGATAAAGACATGTGCAAATAACAATTGGATGCTTCTACAAAATTTCTAGAGATGCAACTCTTTTCAAGAAGTCACACAAGCAGAAAAAAACTCTGAATGACTAGACTCTGCTTTTGCCTGGAAGTGACTATATAAAATAAGAATATAAAAAAATAATAGCATGGGACAAGATAGACAATTTGCTTCAACATTGTTTGTCCCTTTTTCTTACTTTCATAGCAGACAAAGAGTTGATTAATAATCCTGAAGGTTTTAGTCCTATCAATGTAATACCTGAGTTGCCTAAGGACATCCAGTGAATATAAAAATTCTTTCTTCCTGGTTTTAAGGATCCAGGAAAAAATACAATGGGAGATGAATAGCTTGGATAAGTAAAGAGTGAAAATGCCTTATACATAAATTAAGGATATCTTCTCAAAGTAACCCTATCCTTGATATAAATAAAAGATTCCTCCTCATAAAATTTTGTAACTCAGATACATTTGTAGCAGACATCACAGCCATGAAAAACTCTCTCTCTTCCAAAATAGCCACTGCCAAACATCCTGAAGAACAGGTTTCAAGGAAATGGTGTAATATTTCCAAACACAAACTAAGATACCAAGAGGGAACCACCAGCGTTCAAGGTATGTGGATAAGTAAAATCCCTTTTGTTACCAACTTGTAAAGCTGAGGTAGGTTACAGACAGTGAGAATGACATAGCAGACAAGCAGAAATGGCTGAAAATTAATACTGGTAGACGACTAAGAGAATTCAAAGGGTAATAAACTACACAAATACTATAGACTCAGAGGCATCTAAGCATCAAAAGGTACCTGATTCTAAGAATGGCACCAACCAGAAAACCTTCTTCACATGCCCATGTATAACATTCCATTAACACGTTAATTTGTTTCCATTATTGCCTACTGAATTTATCAAAGTGATGGATAAAAAGTGTCAAGCCTGTATCATCCAAGCACTCTTAGAAATTGAGGGATGGGGTGTATCAAACAACTTCTGCCTTATGTATGTCACTCTTGAGAGAAAACTTGCAGTAACTGCCCTTGGACATATTCAAAAGAACAAAAGAACCACTACAGCCTTGGCCAAAAGGGACTCACCATATGACTTTTGGAGAGTCCATCTGAATTCTTTAGAAGAACCCTGGTTATCACAGGAAAGGTTATGCAATCATACATGAGCATTTCCATCCATGGGAATGAAAGAACATCTGAAATCCAGTCCTGGGTAAAGAAACCTAGCATAGAATTTCTTTAAAAGTCTGTTATAACTAAAGACCAACAGAAGTACTTGAGACTTTACCACAGATGGACCAACTCCTGGAGCATTGTCATGTTCAGTATATCTTCCTAAGGGTCCGTCCTGGTCCTGTTCAACTTGTCTGCAACAATGGCATGCTCTGACTTAATGTAACAATCACTAAAGGAGATTGGACCTGATCATGGAACTGATTAATTATGTATCACATTACTGTGAATTCTTATGTGATCACTAGCAGAACATCTAAAGACAATAGATAGCACATAGAAAATATTCAACATTTTATTACAGCCATCATCTCTTAACATTCAACTACTTTAAATAGTCTTGCTAGTCCTACACTTTCTTCCTCTTGGTTATAGTTCCCTATCAAATTCTGATACATATGGAATTACACAGCGAGTAGGGACTAGAAAAAAAAATCACTGAACTTGTCATAAGTGAAGTGTGGCTAAAGAATGATAATAGGCTAGGCCAAGAAATCCAGAATTTGTTATGTTTACAGGGAAGTATCCAAAATAAGAGGAGAAAAATCTCAGATTTTTTTTTCTAATGACATTCCAGTTGTCCTGAGGAAGGAAAACTATCATATGGGATGAGTCCAGAAGATATCCAAGAAAAACATACTTTGAGAAAGAATGTGCAACAGTTTCTGAAATCCTTGACTAAGAAATAGATAGTTTCTCCAAAAAAAGATTCATAACTTGTGAAAGGTGCATAAAAATAGTGTAGTCTTAAATATGGAAAAGAAAATGACTGCCCCCTGTATTCTGCAAAGAGCTTTTTTCAGAATGCAGGGCGCACTTTTATACTCTTAAAGATGTAAACCCATGAAATGGCAAGTCAGGAACCTGAAAATATAAACCAGATAGAGACAAGAAAATAACTGTCTGATACCTTTGAACAGTGACCAATTAGAAAAAAAGACCTAGGTCCATCAACAGGGTCCTTCTTTCGTGGGTACCTGACGAAAAATCAATCCACTGCCAAATATGGTTAGTTCAAAAATTCTTAATACCCAGTGATTTAAAATATTCTGAAGACAGTTTTGGGAAGGCCTTACAGGACTGCCAGGGTGAGGAGGGGAATACCCAAGAGGGAAGACTTACTGAGACTGATTACGTAGATAATTCCAGATCAAGGTAGGACCCTGCCAGCCACTGAAACTCTAGCATTGATTCATTAAAAATGTAATTGGTTTACTAGAAAGTTTTTTAATCCCTGACAAGGACAAAAATTGCTATCATAATTTACAAGTAGAGTGGAAAAGGAGGGAAATTCTTTGAAATAATTTTTCCTTTTTTTCACCTTTTCAATGGACCTCAGTAGAGGAAAGGGAAAAAATTAGAAGTTATGTACCTACCATAACGTTCCATGTTAGTTGTCTTCTCTCGCCTTCTTTCTTGCTGGATGGGTTCGGAGCCGATCCTCGGCTCCGACTCACTGCTTTAGCTTGAGAACTCCTTTTACCAGCTCGAGGCAACCCTATATCCCATGATGCAAGGCGGAACTACCTCAGATCTCGTTTGGTAGCTAACCTACCCTGCTAAGGACTAACCTAACATAATTAGGAAAACAAGTTCATAATAAGAGTCCTCATATGAAGGCTCAGGAGGAAAACAACCTGATAGGAACTCTTCAAGATCTGTCCAGGCCAGGGGAAGGAGGGAGGGCGAAGAAAGAAGGCGAGAAGACAACTAACATGGAACGTTATGGTAGGTACATAACTTCTAAATGTTAAGTTGTCAATCTCGCCTTCATTCTTGCTGGATGGGACCGTCCCTAGCACCTGTATCCCGGGTGGCTCAATGGAACAGACTCTTGAGAACTGTGGAACCAAAACTGGCCCTATCTCTGGAGGCCAAGTCCAACTTGTAATGAGAGACAAAGGTATGAGGCATGGCCCAAGTAGCTGCTGCACAAATGGTATCAATGGGTAGTCTATCCTGAAAGGCTGCAGAAGTGGATAGACTCCTGGTTGAGTGTGCTTTTGGTTTAGAAGATAGCTGCTTGCCTCTGAGAGAGTACACATAGGAAATGGTGGAAGTCAACCATCTGGATAAGGTCACTTTAGAAACTGGAAGACCTATCCTGTTTTCTGCATAGGAGACAAATAATTGGTCCGATTTCCTGAATTGTTTAGTTCTATGCAAATAGTACCTGAGCTGACGATGGACATCCAAAAAATGAAGCTTCTGTTCAGCTCTGTCGGAATAGTTTGGGAAAAAGACTGGTAGATCTATAGATTGGTTAATATTGGTTTGAGACACAACTTTGGGGAGAAAGGACGGGTTCGTTCTTAATGATACCCTGTCCTTATGAAAAACCAAGTAAGGGAACGAATGCAGAGAGCTTGAATCTCGAAACCCTTCTTGCTGAAGTGACAGCCAGTAAGAATATAGTTTTCCAGGTCAATAACTTCAAAGAACATGAAGCAGGCGGTTCAAGGGAGGTAGTATCAAGGATGCCAACATTAAGTTTAGATCCCATTGTGGAGGAGGATGCTTTATAGGGCTTTAGGAGAAAAACTCCTCTCAGAAAGGCCTTGCATAATCTATGAGACATAATGTTATTGTCATGCAAGCCAAAATGATACTTGGAAATAGCAGCCAGTTGTACTTTAACTGTAGATGACGAGGATCCAGAATGAAAAACCTCCGCCAGGAAATCTAAAACAGAATGTACAGGAGCAGTAAAGGGATCAATATTCCTGGAATTTGCCCAAATAGAAAACGCAGCCACTTGCTAGCATAAACAGTCCTAGTGGACGACTTTAAAGAAGACACTAAGATGTCTCTGACTGAGTCAGAAATCATCGGTAGCCTGGCTAGGGAAGGAAGTGGAGCAACCAAGCAGTGAGGTTGAGAGAATGAATGGCCCGGTGCTGCTGACCCGACTGGTGGATCAAGAGATCCGGAACTGGGTCCAGATGCCAGGGCTGCACCAGAAGGTGACGATGCAGAGGCGGAAACCAAATTTGTCGAGGCCAATAAGGGGCAATGAGAATCAACTTGGCCCTCAAAGCGGTGGCTTTTGAATGACTAGTGGAATCAAGGGAAAGGAGGAAAAGCGTACAGAAGTCCCGGGGCCAATCCTGGGTTAGAGAGTCTCTCAGGGGTTGGCCTGGAAGGGGAAAGAGGTGAAAAATCGGGCACTTGTTGTTTTGAGGAGTAGCAAAAAGATCGCAACAAGGAGTGCCCCACTTCAGAAAAATCTGATCCACTACAGATTGATTGAGAGACCACTCGTGAGGCATCAGAATGGATCTGCTCAGCCTGTCCGCCAAGAGGTTGGACCTGCCGGGGATGTGCGTTGCTATCAGAAACCGATGAGAGGAGATTGCCCATTGCCAAAGTCCGAGAGCTTCTCGACACAATGGATAGGACCTGGTCCCGCCCTGCTTGTTGATGTACCAGACCACGGACATGTTGTCCATTTGTACTGCAATAGTCCCCGTGGGAAGAAAGTCGTTGAGGGCCTGCAACGTTAAAAGCACTGCTCTCATCTCCAGGACATTTATGTGCAGATGGTATTCTATGGGTTGCCACGTCCCGTGGACCATCCTGCCCTGATAATGCCCCCACCCGATCAGAGAGGCATCCGTAGTGACTGTGGCAACTGGAGGAGGGGAACAAAGGTCGGCCCTGATGAAGAAGAGGGAAGATATCCACCAATTCAGATGAGTTCTGCGACTGTGTGACTAAGATTTCGTGCCTCATCGGAGACTGTACGACCACTGCGTGAATAGCATCCACTGCAGAAGGCATGTGGAAGCGAGGCAGTGGTAGAAGAACAATGGCCGCAGCCATAAGACCTAGAACCTTCAGTATAAATCTGGCTTTGATCTTGTTGCTCTGCAATAGAATCCGAACGAATTTTTGGATGTCCAGAATTCTTTGATCTGTTAGTCTGGCTAACATTTTGACGGTGTTTAATTCTGCCTATAAAGGTGATAGATTGGCAAGGCAGCAGAGAAGATTTTTCGAAATTTACTGAAATTCCCAAACTCCTGCAAAGCTGCAGAGTGTAGTCTCTGGTCTGAAGAAGCTGACACCTGGTGGTGGTGGAGAGGAGCCAGTCGTCCAAATAAGGAAACACCTGGAATCCTTGACATCTCAGATGAGCTGTTACCACTGCCATGCATTTGGTAAACACTCTGGGGGCTGAAGTGAGGCCAAAGGGCAGGGCTCTGAATTGGTAATGACTGGTCCCTAGCCGAAAGCGGAGAAACCTTCTGGAGCGCCTGTGAATCTTTATGTGATAGTACACGTCCTGAAGGTCTATAGAGCACATCCAGTTGTCCTTGCCCAGAAAGGGCAGAATGGACTGAAGCGTGACCATCCGGAATCTTGCCTTCTTGACAAATCTGTTTAGACTGCTCAGGTCTAATATTGGTCTCCAATCTCCCGTCCTTTTGGGGACCAAAAAGAATCTCAGTAGACGCCGGATCCTACCTGGTCTGCCGGCACAGTCTGGACGGCTCCTTTTCCTAGGAGCTTTGAAACCTCCTGTTCTGCCAAATCCCTTTGACCGGGTGAGATGTCTGGAAGGGATTGTTGAGGTACGGGATACCTTTCGAAGGGAATTTTGTAACCCTCGGATATGATCGACTGTACCCACATATCTTGTGAGAGGGAATGCCAGGCTACTGGGTACAGCGAAATCCTTCCCCCGACTGCCTCTAAGGGTGGACAGTCGGGCAACACCTCAGGGATGCTGAAAGGGCTTCTCAGGAAGAGACTCCCTGTTGCCCTGGTTCTGAGGACCCCCCTGCCTCTAGGGCGGCATCTATTATTGTTACCCCCTCTGCCTCTGGGGGTAAACTGACCACGTGTGTCCGGTGTAGCTCCTTTGGCTTTGCGGAACCACATCTTCCCTCCCTTCTGACCCTTGGGATATGGTCTAGAAGGGGTGGAAAAATGGACTCCAACGGCAGAAAGAGTTTTACCGTCCTGCTCACACCTGGTCAAGGTATCCTTCACCTGAGGTCCGAACAAAGCCGAACCATCAAAGGGGGTATTAGTGAAGGACGCCTTAAAGGGGTCCGCAAAATTACAAAGCCGCATCCAGGCTTTGCGTCTAAGAGCAACTCCTGTGCCTGCGGCCCTGCTCGCTCCATCGGCCGCATAGGATATGAGCCGCATGGAGGAGTTGGATAGGGAATTCAGGATTGCTAGCTGTGAGGCAATCTTTTCTTGAGCCCCAGCAGCAGAAGGATCCTGGACCACTTCACCCAGTTCCTTGAGAATATCTCTTTGAAGCCTGGTGAAGTGACAAAGGTAGTTCAGCGAGCATAGCAAAGGTCGCTGAAGAAAACATCCGCTTTCCATACCTGTCCATGGTCCTAGAATCCTTGTTAGGAGGATGGACAGGTACTGAAGGATCCGCCAGTTCCTTCTTAGTGGCCGCCGCCACCACCATAGCATCCACAGAGACGCCCTTGGAAAGAAACTGTTTGTCCGTAGGGGCCGTGATAAACTTGGATGGTCTCCTGGGGACAGGTTCCACAGAATCTGGAGCCGCCCATGCCTTTCGAGCCACTACCTGCATAAGTGGGGGGAAAGGCGGAGACACCCAGGAGGTGGAGGGTCGGGATCCAAAAGCCTCCAGGTATACCGACTCATCCTCGGAGGGATCAATGGATGGCCAATTCCCCTCTGTTTGAGGAGCTCAAGGATGTCTGAAAAGGAGACATCCTCAGAGAGGGATCGTGGGGAACCCACCGACTCATCTAAGTCGGTATCAGATGTAGTAGACTCAGGGGAGTCTGTGTGTTTCCTCTTACACGTTCTCTTCGAGGGGTTCACCTGCGGATCAGGAGAAACTCGGAAGAGGAAGAAATTCCCAATGGGGAAACCTGGGGCGATGGATCCCTGGGCCTGAGAGCAAGAGGCTGGCAAGAGGTGTCTACAGGCACCGAAGAGGGAGGAGCTAGAGGGATGGACCCTTGACCTGGCTCAGTAGCCAGGACACTCCTCATCACCTCAAAGGCTCCCCTCCCGGGAGGCCGGAATATCCCGATCCGAGGATACAGGAATTCCCGGCTCCACTGAGAGGGAAGGCTCCGAGGCCGATGTCGGTGCCGAGCTTACCAAAGCCGAAGCCCGAGAGGGAGGCGGGGTTGGACAAGGGTCCGATGCCACTAGCCCCTCGGAGCCGACAAGGGAAACCCGGCGACGGATCCCTCCAAGGAAGGCCTCAAGGAGGAGATCGGAGCCGAGGACAGCGGAGCCGAAGGATGTATCGGCTCGCGCAAACAGTCGCTGTCCCAAGAAGCTCGGCTCCGAACTCTGGTGTGGAGTCGGAGGAGGAAGTTCAAGGGTGAAACAATAGCGAAGTCTGCTGAGACGGGCTATGGAGCATTTGGGCCAGTGCCTGCGACTTCAACAGCCTGCTTACCACCCTCTCTAAGTCGTGTTCAGACAGCCTGGAAGATCTCGAAGATCGGCTCCGATGGCTCTGCTCCAACAAAAGAGGAGACCCCGGAGCCGAGTGGATACTCTGCAACGAAGGGGACCGAGATCTCTTCGGGGCGAAGTCATCGGAGCCGAAGTCCCTGAATTCCAGATGGAGCCGAAGGTTCCTCGGCCCCGATGCTGGATAAGGTGTCGGCTCCAGCCGGAGCCGACAAGGCCACAGTAGACCGGGTGTCGGAACCGATCGGTGCCAAACCCACTACTTTGGAAGTAGATAGATCGGTTCCAGCCGGAGCCGATCTCGGCTCCGACGGGGCCGGAGCCACCGGAGGAGGCTTGGATACTGTAGCCTGAACCTTCGGTGGCTTAGAAGGTTTACCAGACCCTGTTTTAGAGGGAGAACCTTCTGGCTTAAGTAAGCCACGGAGCATTAACTTATTCCTCCGTTCCTGCAGGACTCTCTGGCTAAAAGAGTGACACAAAGCACAGGAGTCCTGCAGGTGCAAAGGCCCCAGGCAGTAAACACAAGAAGTGTGACCGTCTGTCAGAGACATTTTCTGACAGCACGAGTCACACTTCTTGAAGCCTGAGACCTTGCCTTCCTTTGACATTTTTCTAAGGAAGAAGTCACACACAAACCCCAACAAACACACACAATTAATCCCCTAACACACACACACAGGTAGGGATTAACCAATGGGGTCTAGGCCTAACTAAACTTTTATACAATTACCAAGGGAATTTAAAAGTTTTGAATTATAAGGGAATAGGGTGGGCTGTAAACACACTACAGACTATGAAAGTGGAAACAAGGGGGAAATAAATCCCTAACTAAGCTTTTTTCTCTTTTGACAAAAAATTACTTACCTCAGCTGGCAAAGGAGACCTCTTTCGCTAAGCGGCAAATGAGATCTGAGGTAGTTCCGCCTTGTTTCATGGGATATAGGGTTGCCTCGAGCTGGTAAAAGGAGTTCTCAAGCTAAAGCAAGTGCCGAGTCGGAGCCGAGGATCAGCTCCGAACCCATCCAGCAAGAATGAAGGTGAGATTGACAACTTAACATCAACCCTTTATCTATGGAAACATGAATAATCTCAGCTATAAGATCATCTGGAAAATTCTGAAAATGTTCTAAGCCAACTGGTGTCAAGACTGACCCAATTCAGTTGCTCTAGAAACAGCATTGGTAATGCTATAAGCACATCCAAGACATAGATTAAATAAATGAGACACAGAAATAAGTAATTAATGGGTCAAGGGCTCTTACCTCATGTATCAAACTTTTAGGGAGCAAAAAAGGCCTGTAGGTCAATAAAATGTTGGTTGAAAAAATGGCATCCTCACACACTGGCATCACAGGAAGAACAGACAAAAAAATTATAACATCTTTATAGTAATTATAGTATTATATATTTTAAAACTGAAACCCTTGACTAACTTCTTGCAAGTCCATTATTTTGGAAGACTGTCTCAAAAAAGAAAAACTTGCTAGAAGGATGGTCCCTTTCCCAGGAAGAAACTCCTCAGAGAGGAACAGCACAGGAGAATCCCCTTGTTCCTACCCTAATGATGAAAACAGCAGTTTTACCCTTCATAGACCAAGCAGTTGAAAAGCTGCAGAGGACAAGCCTGATGCCCCAGACTCTAGCAGCATAAAAAGGAGATCACCAGAGAGACTAAGAAAAAGATGAGTGGTCCAAGGAACAACAAATGGCCACAGCAGAGTCACCCATCAACAGCTGAGACAAAAGGAACCTGAGTTAATGAATACAGAACCACCCCCAGAAAGAATACTGTATTTTCTGTACTCGATGCTCAGGAAAGGAACAATCAATTATTGGGAGCAAGACCTGTCTTAGGTGCAACAGCTGCCTAACAGGTGAATAACAGAATCTAAAGTAAGTGTCTTAATTCATGGCTGAATTTTTTATATTCAAGGTAAATAACTATATACTTTTTCTGCTACCAAACATATTTCCTTTGATCCTAGGAACTAGTTCTGCTATAAAGTCACACTTTTTTATTATAAAACAGTGAAAATTTACAAAGGAATCTGCAAAGGGAATTAGGCCAGTCTGTCACCCATGAAAAGTGCCCAACAAGGATATATTGGTTCCTGAGAGTCAGTGTTCCCTTCTGATAGAAAAATAGAGGTAGTTCTCTTCAAACATATTGTGGATGAAGGAACAGGAAGCCACAAATTCATGCACGGATTAGAACCCATGCTACTCACAGATAAGGACAACAAGTAAATTCCCCAACATATATCTTTTCTGCCTGCTCATAGGTTATTCATATACAAAAATGGTCAATTACCAGGGGAATGTAAGGATAGGCTTTTTTAAGATCCTCACAGAATAACAGCCTAGTAAGTACCTATGAACTATATATATATATATATATATATATATATATATATATATATATATATATATATATATATATATATATATATATATATATATATATATATATATATATATATATATATATATATATATATATATATATATATATATATATATATATATATATATATATATATATATATATATACACACACATATATATATATGGATCTACTACTAAAAGCACATTTCACCGAAAATCAAATTACAATGCACTTTTCACTGAAAGCTCATGCCACCGCAAACACAATTCAAAGAAACACATTTCACCGAAAGTTGTAGATGGCCTTTACCCCACTGTAGTGCGACCCTGGAGTTAGTATATATAGTAAGGGGGGGGTGGGGGGCATAGCCCCCCACATATTTTATGTATATATTGTCAGAGAACAGTAATGTATTGCAATTACATTTATTCATGTACATAATTCAAAATATTTAAAATATGCCCCCCACATCCCCCTTACTATATATACTAACTCCAGGGTCGGACTACAGTGGGGAAAAGGCCATCTACAACTTTCGGTGAAATGTGTTTCGGTGAATTGTGTTTTTGGTGAAATGTGCTTTCAGTGAAAAGTGCACGGTGAAATGTGTTTCAGTGAAATGTACTTTCGGTGAATAGTAGTAGATCCATATATATATATATATATATATATATATATATATATATATATATATATATATATACACACATACAGTTTACTATCAAAATGTCTAACGGAAAAATAAATCCCATTCTGAACACTGGAAAACAAAAACAAAAGTAAAAATATATAACACGGCACAATGTCGAACCTGCTGAACAAATTCAGCCGATTCGAAATGGTCACCGAACAGACCATGTGATGTCCGTATAACAGCTCAGGTAAATGAAACTCCTATACCTCACATCACGTTCACCCCCAAACCCCCTGCTAACTACATATTCCTATTCCGAGATTGCACTACACTGAGGAAAGGGATGCATTTCCCAAACCGCGACCTCTGTACAGTACTTTGAGTTCATATCAATGAATGCACTGTGCATTCGCTGATATGAACTTTTCGTACATGGAGATGTTCAGCAACATCGAAAATCGAATATCCATCTTTCTATTTTCCGTCTGTGGAGCATCTCCTTTCATCATTCTATTTTCCGTCTGTGGAGTATCTCCTTTCATCATTTTGATAGTAAACCATAGATATACATATATATATATATATATATATATATATATATATATATATATATATATACACACACACATATATACACACACACACACATACATATACATATGTATTCACTTTAGAACACCAAAAGCCCATACCACTGAAATTCAAAACAGACCAAAATCTTGAGAATTCAAAACACTGAAAACTCCATAACAATGAAAATATATAGGAAAGCAAAATGTACTATATTCCAGCAAAACTATATACAGAAACAAATAAATAAATCATATTACATTTCCTCAAATATAAGCAGGGGGCAAGCCCCCCCAGCACCCTCCATTTGGGGGGCTGTACCCCCTACACCCCCTGTGACTTAAATATATCAACTCCAAGATAACACTACACTAAGATGTGTTATGCTGTAGTACAGCAAGTAAGAAGGCAACATGACTGAGGTTACTTATTAAAGTCCAGTAAGTATTGGAGAGATATATATAGTAATGTGTAATGTTTTAACAGTGAAGCAGTGTTTCTAAGAGAAGGTTGAGGATAGTATATTTTTTTTTTTACAAATTAAACAGGCAGTCATGAAGCCCAGAATGGTATGTTTGCCATTTTGTTCTGTGTAGTACGACCTCGGAGTTGATATATTTAAGTAGCAGGGGGTGTATGGGGGGGTTGCTCTCCTGCTTACAGTTGGAAAAGTGTAACATGGTTTGTTTTTTATTTGTTTCTGTATGTAGTTGTGCTGGCATATATTAAATGTTTGTTTTCCTATGTATTTTCAATGTTATAGGATTCAATGTTTTGAATTATCAGTGTTTTGAATTTTCAAGACTTTGGTCTCAATGTTTTGAATTTCAGTGTTATGGGCTTTCAATGTTCTACAGTGAAACCATTAATATATATATATATATATATATATATATATATATATATATATATATATATATGTGTGTGTGTGTGTGTGTGTGTGTCTGTGTGTGTGTGTGTGTGTGTGTGTGTGTGTGTGTGTGTGCATGCATGCATATGACTATTTAAAGCCTAAATCCTGCTTATTATGTGTTCAAGACATGGATGCCATGAATTTCACCTCAACAGCGAAGTTCAAGAAGTGAATCTTGGCATCCATGTCGAGAACGCAAAGGATTATGATCAGAGACCCAATCATAATTCTTTGTACTACATAGAGCTTTATCTGCTTATTGTACTACTATTTACAGGGAAAAAAATGCTACTCGTTTTGCTGGCTTTCAAAGCTGTAAACCACTTAGCAAGTACTATCAGAAAGAGAATGCAAGAGATTCTATCATGTTAGGAAAAAGTCAGTGAAAACTCTTTCTGTTCTTGTTTCTGGGCTTTAAGCAAAATGTTTGTCTTTTAAACAGCAGGGATAGTATTTTGTGATATCATATCATCAGTGCCTATGTCAGTTCCAAAGTTAAATAGAGATGCTTCAGCTTTCCTGCAGAGCTTTAACACATTTATGCGTTATATCTGGTCTGGTTTTCTCATTCTAAATTGGCTTACTTTCTACTTTACCCCATTAATTTTCTCAACCACATCAAAGGGTCAATGCCACCTTAATAAGAACTTATTTTCAGTAGCAGGAACTAACAACAATCGCTTTCTCCCATTTTAAACTTTGAGATCGGAATTCTTATTTTACACCCCCTGCTGAAATTTGTGTGCACTTTCCATACGCTCCTCAACTAGCATAACAATTTTCAACCTATATTGGAAAGTGTGCTACCTCACTTTAAATGGGTATTACTCCCCTCCTCCCATTTGTTTTGTTATGTGTCTTTTACTACGGGAGGCCTCAGGGATATTTCCCACATAGTAGGTCAAATGGTCTAACTGCTATTGAAGCTTGGACCAAACTCTCTTACATCAAAATCCCAATTCTTACAATCCTGCTCTATGGCTACCTTTAGCATGGACTTCACTAATGCATCAGTAGGAGGGTGGTATGCTGATGTTCTTTTTTTATTTTAAAACACTGGCAAGCTAGTGTGTTATGATGAACATAAATGGGGTTCCTTGGTATATGAGTATTTCTTTAGATATACTTGCCTTGGAGAAATATAACATAAGTTAATGGGCTACTGAATTTAGCATTAGTTTTTGCAGATGTACTGCTTCAAGAAGCTTACAGGCATAAACAGTAATCACTAGACTACATTATTAGCCATTACTAGAATTCACCAATCAACCTATAAGATCTATGGCTATCTGCTTAAATGAGACTTCAATAACAAGCAAAGGTTATCAGCAGACTTCTGAAGCCAGGATGTGATTCAGACATTTGGCATTCTGAGCAAGATGCAAGGAAGTTCTCAGAGTCTTCTACTACACAAGGCCCATTTCTCAACACTCTCTCTGTGAACAATGATGTCTAACAGTACCATTTATCACTAATAAATATCTTTCAAACAAATTATTTTCAAATACACACATGCGCACACACACACACACACACACACACACACACACACACACACACACACACACACACTCCCTGAGAAGGCTGGTAGAATTTTCTACTTTCCGATTGCTTTTTTCCTGAAATACCAAATACTGCCATCATTATTGGGCTAGAGATCCAACAGCTTTCATATATTTTTGAGATAAATATAAATTAGAAAACTATGATAAATATAAAATAAGAAAGGGCTGAGCAACCCAGACAATCAGAGGTACATTCCACAACTTGAATATGCACAATGCTAAATAATACCCTCTTCTCAAATAATAAATAACAATGCATAGATATATACATGAATACCAACCACAAGGTCTAAAAGTGAATAAATTAAACTTTACTTAAAAATAAAGTAATAACACTGCTGATACAGATTAAGAAAGAGGAAGTAAAGACAATACACAAAGAATTTAAAACAGTTTCATCTGGTCCACAGCTAATTAATTACCCTAGCCTTCACTATATGAAGGAGATACTATCATTTCTCTTCCCATAAAAAAACTGGGAGAGGGGTTACATCAGATTACATCAATTCTTTCCCCATAAAATAGAAGAAAGACAATTGAGCAGTAATCGGCTGTTTCCATACTCAAACCTGCATGTGCAATAGAAACAGTTCTCATTTGCTAATACTAATGAAGTCTTCCTTTAACAAGTCTGTAAGATCTCAGAGGTGTATTTTTAAGGCTTTTCTTTACTGATTCTAAACCTTTGTGTAACCTAATTATATCTAAGCAATTAGGTCCTTGCTGAGAAACTGTAGAAAGCTACAATTTATATTTCAATTACAACTTTCATAACTTTGTTTTCCATGTCTTTTTTTTTATTTACAGAGGAATATCACATGAGTACCCACCTTTTCATAACATACAACACACATATACTGCAGGTAAACAGAGCTTAAATAACTGGGTTTTCTAACTAGACTTAGGAATAGGCATATAACACACAAGTTATTCAATCACTTCCAGCCAAAGACAGATTTTTGTTCTTTTTCCCTTTCTCAGGACTATGTGGTCTTAACACAGTGTCAGGCCGGTCTTTCCCTCCACCTTATACATTCTGTCCACTGATTATCTAGCTTTGCTGTCTCCTCACACAACTTCCACAGCTATTTGAATTGAAGGAAGTCTGACTAATTGTGAGGTGCTAAATTAGGTATTAAGGTAACAGGATGTAGCAATTTATTCAGCAAGAGTTTGTTTCAGCATGTGGAACAGGACCTGCTTTCCTATTTACACAAACACATTACTTAGGCTTACCTTTCTCTTGTCATATGTGTTACATTTTCTAGTATATGCTTCCTTAATAAGTGTGAAAATATTTTGAAATTCAAGTAGCTTCTTTCATTCCTTCATTTCCACTAATACAGTACCTTTGGCTAGTATGACAGTGGAAGAGACAATACACTGTTTCAGTTACTCTACTAATTACTTTATCATATTTCATCAATATATCTTATCAGCAATGCTGATTGAAAGTCATATTTGTGATTAACAAAGTAGTTATATTTTCATTACCAACATATAAGGCAGAAATCACAATTTTGTTTGCGACAGCATTCCTATCACTACAATGCTTAACAATATGTCCGTATTTTCACACTTAAAATATTCTATTTCAATTGCTGTCAGCTTCTGTGAATTTACAGACATTCACAAACTCTTAGTAACAGGCTTACTTACCTTGGCTTTAAACAGACTTTATTAGCTAGCAATCTTTCAATTAGCATGACCGATTTATATTCTTAAGGTCAATGTGAATGAAAAACTATATTTATGTAAATTACTTGAGAGAGTCCTTTTGAATTCAATTGTTAAAACATTGACATTTACTGTTTACTTCTGGCTGTAGCCATAAGTTTAAAATATGATTCAGATCAGACATTTATGCCTTTACCATTTTACTTGTCTTAAGTCTCTTGTCTTGTTAAGAGATTACGTTCCTTGAATTTCAGAAGACATACCAGCCCAAGCTAGCAGCTCCTTGTTTTTTAACTTTTTTATAATCCATACAGCAAGTACCCTCCACTTCTACACAGGCCTTAACTGCTTCTCCTGTAAAATGTGTGGATGTGTGGATAAATGCTTGGTCCTTTCAGACTAAGTCCAATTCTCTTGGGTGGCTTATATCTCTCAAAAACAAAACACTATGCTTTAAAGTCATCATCCACACTTAGTTTATTTAGTGGTGGAGTGACCAGTACAGTAGCTTTATAATTTCTCTGTCCCTGGACACTGTCCAAGTATTTATCAATAGCCTCAATCATCATGGAGAGATGTGCCAGTCATATTTGTATCTGTGCTGCACCAAAGTCTGTACAAGTTTCTTCTTTTTGCAAAGTATAACAGTTCAGTCACAGTACAGTAAAAAAGACAGTTGTCTCCCTATCTTTCTCTTTTCAGGTGAACTAAGCAATAAAAATAGCAATAGCTCTCTCTTTCCATTTGGGGTAATCAAGTCAGAAACAACTTGTGCTAGGAACAGAAAAGACAGCATAGTTTGGTGTATACTGACCAAACTATGCCGGTGTAGCAACTGGAATACACTGGTGAGTTACTGGTGAGTTATCTATTTCAACAGCAGTTTACTTACAGTGATGAATACAAAATTAAATTCATTTAAATTGAAATGAAAAACAAAGCATACTTCTGATTTAATCTGTGTCTGGTTGCTTAGAGCCCAAGTCTATTTAAGGTCTCACAAAAATATATAAAAAAACTTCTTACTGTCCACAGACTTGATACAGTGGTGTAGGTCAACCTACCTTGCAACTCTCAGACATGTAGACAAATAGATCTCTGGCGTTCTATGGGCACTTCCTGAGTAAAACAACAGGCAGGTTCCCAGTAGTCCACATCTTCTCTTGATCAAGCTTCCGAAGAATATCCAGTCTTGGTTACAAAACCACCCTCTGTGGACTTTTCCTTCTTTTAATCTGAGCTTTTCAGGTGTTCCACACTACCTATGCTCTTATGTTTTTGCCACCATACTATATAATGATTATATGTGCTAATGTCAGTTTTTACCATAATTCACAGTATATACAACACATCAAAATATCATTTATGACCTAGTAAATATCCACTCTATCTATATTTATTTCTATCTCTCTACATGTGTGTGTGTGTGTATGTGTGTGTGTATATATATATATATATATATATTATATATGTGCGTGTGTACATATATATATGTGTGTATGTATATATATATATATATATATATATATATACACACACATATATATATATATATATATATATATACATTTATGTATATACAAACACACACAGATATATACATATATATGGATGGGGGGGTGGTCTACTCCTAAATTTTGAACTTTCACAACTATGAATTTCTTAAGGTCAAGATCTTAAGATCAAAGTTTGGAAACTTCCAACCATTTAAATGCAGATAACCATACAGCGAGCAAGGGTATATTTACCATATTCGTCTCTGTAGTGCAATCCTGGTGCTGGTATATTTAATTAGCAAGGGGTGTGGGGGTTGCAGGTGGGGGAGCTTTTAAAAAGAAAAAAAGATTTTTTTTTGTTTTTATGTTTTTTTAATTTCCAAGTTTCAAAACTTCAATCTTATGGTCTCGACTATAAGAAATTCGAAGTTGGTGAAAGTTTGAAATTTAGAAGTAGACCCATATTTTATATATATATATATATATATATATATATATATATATATATATATATATATATATACGGATATATTATATATAGATACATAGTTATATTAGCAGTAGATTCATATATATATATATATATATATATATATATATATATATATATATATATATAGGTTCATAGGTTGGTACTAGGCTACCGGCCCTAGGGCCTATACAAGCCTAGCCATAACAATTCCCTGGCTATTTCTTCCCACACTATTTACTTCCCTGGACCCCTGTCTAGCAGGGCGACTGACATGATCCCTGGGGTGAATTTCCTTTCTCCTATCCAGTCATCAAGGTTCCTTTTGAAGAGGTGCTCTGCTTGACATGTATGGGCAGTCTATTCCAGAGTCTGAGGAGTCTCTGGGTCAGGAACCTATCCCTCCAGCATGTTTTGTTTATTGTGATAAGGTTTAGATCCCTGGAGCGTGTGGCTCTGAGGGATTGGGATTTCTTTATGTGTAGCATGTCCAATAGCTCTGTGTTTGACATGTCCTTGTATGTTAAGCAGAGATCACCTCAGAGACGATATGCGACAGAGTATAGCTGGAGTTTTTTAAGGCGGTCAGCATAGGGCATCTGCTTTAGGCCTGTGATTCTTTTAGTATAGTAGTTCTGCGGCCTTTCCAGTTGTTGCAGATGTCTTGAGAGGTACATACCAAACGGGGCACTGTATTCTATAATGGGTCTAATGAGGGATGAGTACAGTGGGACAATGACTTCCTTTTTTCTGGATGAAAAGCTGTTAGTGATGAGGTGTGCCACATAGGATTTCCTGACTGTTGTGGTGATGTGGTTATTGAAGGTGAGACCACTGTCCACCTGTGTCCCTAAGTCTCTTATCACACTTTGGGTGTTTAGTGTACTGCCACCTATGTGGTAATTCATGGGTACATGTTTTTTCCCAAAGGGGATAACTATACATTTCAAGGCATTGAGCTTGAGCCCATGGCTCTGGCACCAAGCATCTGTTTCCGTAAGGCCCTTTTGTAGAGTATTGATATCATTTGGGGATTCAATAATGGCTCACAGTTTGCAGTCATCTGGAAACTTTGTTAGCCAGAGTCTTAGTGCTGGCCTGCACTTCAGAGAAGTAGATAACAAACAAGAGAGGTACCAGGACTGAACAGTGAGGAACTCCACTTGTCACTTGTCTGGAGCTGGATTTGGAGTCAGCTACGTTTACAGTGTGGGTTCTGTCAGTACGCCAGTTGGTAACCCATCGAGTGACGTAGGGATTAATGCCCAGCTTAGTAAGTTTATCTATGATTCCAGAGTGGGGGATGGTGTCAAAGGCCTTGGCAAGGTCCAGATAGGCTGTGTGGACTGCCTTACCCTCGTCCACGGCTCTGGAGACTGATTCAAAGAAGTCAATCAGGTTCAGGAGACAAGATCGGCCCTTCACGAACCCAAACTGGGTGGGGTCCAGTGTTTTAAGGTTGCCAATGTCTTTGTTTATAAGTTACATGATAATACGTTCCATGGCCTCTTGCAGATCAGGCTCGTCAGACTGATGGGGCAGTAGTTCCCGGGATCCAAGGTGGATCTCCCCTTGTGGAGTGGGATAACTGTAGCTGTGCGCCACTCAGTGGGCATGAAGCCTGAGGTGAGGGTATGATTAAACATGACACTTAGGTGAGGTGCCAGTTCATTTTGTAGTTCATGTAGTTCATGTAGTACACAGCCCGGGATGTCATATGATCCCATGGATGCTGTATTCTTAGCTTTGGACAGTGCGTTTTTTACCTGTGTGGCCATTATTACTGGAATTTGGCAATCTTCCAGTATTGAGATGGGCCATTTAGGGGGTGAGAGGGGGTGAAGTTGGTACTGACTCGATCTGCCAAGATATTGGTAATATCCTTGGGATCAGTATATTTAATGCCATTCTGTTGTAGCTCAGAGCAGATCTGAGCATTGCATTTTGATTCTTGACATAGTTACAGAATGCCTTGTGGTTGTCTTTGGAATGTTTGGCAATTTTATTTTCGTATCTAGCTTTGGAGGATTTTATGTGGGATCTCAGCTTCTTAGTGAGGCTGGTAAGGGAGATTTTTGCATCCTGGGATTTTCCTCTTTTCTGCAACAGTTTCTTCCTTTTGTTGTAAAGTTTGTTTATGGCAGGGGACCACCAGATTGGCTTCCTTTTTTTGGAGGAGAGCATCTTGGTTCTATTTGGGATGGCACGATTCATACATGAGTGGATGTGCTCGTACAGTGCCTTAGTGTAGGACTCAGCAGTCGAAT